>NW_027619799.1:0-30235 GCF_964187855.1 Myxine glutinosa
AAATCGTACACTTTCAAAAATCCAATCTCACCCCTCCCTCCTAATCTTCCCCATACCCCTCCCTCCAAATCTTCCCCATCACCCTCCCCTCCAAATCTTCCATCACCCATCCCTTTCAATCTCCCCCCTTGCCCCCTCCTCCTTAAACTACCCCTCACCCCTCCCGCCAAGACGCCCCCTTCGCCCCTCCCCTCCTAGACTCTGCTCACCCCTCCCCTCCAAATCTCCCCATATCCATCCCTTTCAAATCCTCCCTTGTCCCTTCCTCCCAAACTCCCCCTCACCCCTCCCTTCAAATCTCCCACCCTCATTGCTTCTCAATTTCCCCCCTCTCACTCCCCTCCCTCAAAGCGTCCTCCCGCTTCTTCCCCCTTCAACTCTCCCTCCATCTCCCCCAACCTTCTGCCTCGCTCTTCCCCTCCTCAAATAACACCTCATTGTGGCTCACCCAATCACCATCAAAACCTTTTGTCTGCCCCATCCTTCCCTTTCTCCGATCATTCTGAAATCTCTGCACACACTCCTCTCTCCCCCCCCCACCCCCCCCCCACACCCTCCTTCCACCCCCCCACACCCTCACCCTCCTCCCCCCCCCCCCCCTGTTCTGTATCTGATGCTCCCCCTTCCTCTTCATTAACGGTATGGACCTCAAACATCTGGGCCTTCGTTCAAACTTAACTGATCTCTCCATACAGGTTGCTTCTGTCAAACAGACGTGATCTGCTCAACAGAAACTTTCCTCCTTATGATGTCTCTGATTCCATAGTATCTCTCCCGGGCTACTCCCTCCTCCGGTATGATAGACCTGAGCCTCGTCCTGGAGGCGGGGTTGCTATCTTTATCAAAAACTCTCTTCCTCACTCGCCCTGCACTGCACTCTCTCCACCTCACCCCCAGGAATACCTCTGGCTACGGCTTCCCCTTCGCTCCCACCTCTTGTTCATATGTGTGTTGTACCGTCCACCAAACAGTGATGACTCCATCTACATCTCGCTGTCTGATGATATGGACCAACTTCTATCTACTCATCCCAACTCTCTCTTCCTCATATGTGGTGATTTCAACTGTCATCATGCCAGTTGGCTGGGTGTGGGTACCTCTCTCACCAGCCATGGCTCCTCAGCAAGGACTTCTGCGACTCACTGGGACTGACACAATCTGTCAATTTCCCGACCCGGATCTCAGTCAACGGAACATCTTCTCTTCTGGACTTGGTTATGACTACTTCCCTGAAATGTCTGCTGCTCTTCTTCTGCTCCGATCGGATCATCTGATCATGTCCTTGTTAAAGTGGACATCTCTCTGACCATCCTCAGGGAGCCTGCTCAGCGTCGACGAGTCTGGCATTTCACTCAGGCCAACTGGCACGGTCTTCAAGCAGCCATCAATCATCTGGACTGGTCTCCCATCTCTCCACCTCTGACATCAACTCATCCTGGGAATTCTTCCAAAGTAAATTGCTCTCTCTCATGCACAGATTTATCCCATTTCGTCTTCAGTTGTCATACCCTTCCTCCCGTCCATGGTACACGGAATCTTGTGGTGAGGCTGTTGCCCAGAAACAACTTGCTTCGTCCTCCTGGAAAGCAAATCCAACGGAAGGAAATCTCATTTCCTTTCACAAAGCCCGAAACAAGTGTGTGTCCACCCTCAGGAGAGCCAGGAAACAATATCTCTCCGTTCTCAAGACCGAACTCTCTTATCTGTCTCCCTCTTCCAAATCCTGGTGGCGTCTGGTCAAATCCGTTTCTGGTGTTTGTTCCCCCTCCATCCCCTCCCTTACCTCAAACGGCTACACAGCTGACTCCGCACGTGAAAAAGCTGAATGCCTCAACTCTGTGTTTGCCTCTAAATCTTGTGTCCCAAACCCATCCCTCTCTGTACCCACCATACCCAGTCGTACCCTGCTGCTCCTGGACTCCGTGTCCTTTCCTCCTGACAAGGTGGAAAAGTTTCTGTCAACCCTCGACTCTGATTCTGCAACTGGACCCGACGGCATCAGCCCACGGTCCTAAAATCCTGCTCTGCTGCTCTATCTCACCCTCTCTCTGTTCTCTTCACCCTCTCTTTTGCTCAAGGTCAACTGCCATCTGCTTGGAAATCAGCCAACATCACCGCTTTGCACAAAAAAGGTGCAAAAACAGATCCTAGCAACTACAGACCAATCAGCCTTCTCCCAATTATCAGCAAAGTCATGGAATCCATCATTGCTTCTGATATGAAATCTTTCCTCTTCTCCAATGGCTTGATCTCTGATCATCAATTGGTTTCAGACAGGTCACTCTACTCTGGACATGCTGCTTCTGCTGTCTCAACAATGGATGGAGGTCCTCAATGCCAAACAGGAAATTAGAGCTGTCTCCCTCGACATATCACGTGCCTTCGACACGGTCTGGCACCCCGCTCTGCTCACCAAACTCTCCTCCTTTGGTATCCATGGAAATCTCCACGCATGGCTGGCGGACTTCCTCTCTAGTCGTCGTCAACGTGTGGCCCTGAATGGGTTTCTCTCATCTCCTCTTCCTGTTCAGGCTGGAGTTCCCCAAGGCAGTTTTCTGGGGCCCCGTGCTTTTTCTGGTCTTCATCAATGATCTCTCTGACTCTCTCGAAAATCCTCTCTATCTCTTTGCTGATGACTCCACTCTCTGCGCCCATTCCTCTTCCCTCAGATCGGCAGTCTGCTGCCTCCTCACTCTCTGAAGACCTGGACAAAATCACAGACTGGTCAAACAAGTGGAACATGTCTTTCAATCCTGACAAATCTCACACTCTTACTATGTCTCTCCGAAAAGATCGACTGGACAACCCTCCCTTCTACTTCTCAACAATCCTCTCCAGAAGTTCTGTCGCTCAAGATTTTGGGTCTCACTATCTGCCATGATCTTTCTTGGGAAAACCACATTTCTAAGCTGGCCTCCAAAGCCAGTCGCGACTGGGCATCCTCCGTCGTGCGAAGTCCTTCCTCGGCACACCTGAGCTCCTCACCACATGACAAGGCTTTCATCCGCAGCTCAATGGAATACTGTTCTCCCCTATGGCCGGTGCTCCTGCCTCACACCTAGCTCGGCTTCACGCTGTTGAAACCAAGCTTTCAGAATTATTGGAATCTCCCGCGATGAAGCTATCTCTGAGGGCCTTTCACTCACTCACCGCAGGCAGGTAGGTGGTCTTTCTGTCTTCTACCGACTCCTCTCCGGCCTTGCACCCCCAGCTCTCTCTGTGCTCTGTCCCCAAATATTCCTACAGGTCGCACAAGATCTGCCAGCAACCCTCTGATGGTTAAACTGCCGAAATCTCGGCTCTCCGCTCACCTTCACTCTTTCATTCCTCTTTTCTCCCGCCTCTGGAACAAACTACCTCACTCCCTTCAATCCCACTCCTCCCTCCAGGTCTTTAAAACAGCTGTTCACCACCATCTCTTATCTTCCCCCATCCAAAACCTTGATCTTTTCTACCCCCGCTAATTCACCCCAGATCCACCTTGTTTGAAATTCAACTTCTTTCCTGGAAGTCCTGGCAGTGTCCATATGTTTTATACCTCTCCACTGCCCCCTTCCACGCCCCCCCCCCCCCAAAGCCTCGCCCTCTCTCAGATCTCTCGATGTCTCCATGTCTCTCGGTCCCTGCTCTCAAATGTTGTGTTTGTGTCCTTCCCCCTCTCTCCCATCTTGTCTACGCTCCCTATGTTATATGTTTTATGTGTCGGTTTGTCTTTCTGTGTGATTAATGTTCGCTCTTTCACGAGCCTCGATCTTGTATACAAAAAAAAAAAATAATAAAAAAAAAAAATACAAGTGCAAAAGTGGTTTCCTGCACCAACACAAGTGCGAAAAGTGGTTTTTCAACACTAACACAAGTGCGAAAAGTGGTTTTTCAACACTAACACAAGTGCGAAAAGTGGTTTTCAACACTATCACAAGTGCAAAAAGTGTTTTTTCCACACTAATACAAGTGCAAAAGTGGTTGCCTGCACCAACACAAGTGCGAAAAGTGGTTTTTCAACACTAACACAAGTGCGAAAAGTGGTTTTTCAACACTAACACAAGTGCGAAAAGTGGTTTTTCCACACTAATACAAGTGCAAAAGTGGTTTCCTGCAACAACACAAGTGCGAAAAGTGGTTTTCAACACTAACACAAGTGCGAAAAGTGGTTTTTCAACACTATCACAAGTGCAAAAGTGTTTTTACCACACTAATACAAGTGCAAAAGTGGTTTCCTGCACCAACATAAGTGCGAAAAGTGGTTTTTCACACTATCACAAGTGCAAAAAGTGTTTTTCACACTAATACAAGTGCAAAAGTGGTTTCCTGCACCAACACAAGTGCGAAAAGTGGTTTTTCAACACTAACACAAGTGCGAAAGTGGTTTTTCAACACTAACACAAGTGCGAAAAGTGGTTTTTCAACACTATCACAAGTGCAAAAAGTGTTTTTTCCACACTAATACAAGTGCAAAAGTGGTTTCCTGCACCAACACCAGTGTGAAAAGTGGTTTTTCAACACTAACACATGTGCGAAAAGTGGTTTTTCAACACTAACACAAGTGCGAAAAGTGGTTTTTCAACACTATCACAAGTGCAAAAAGTGGTTTTTCCACACTAATACAAGTGCAAAAGTGGTTTCCTGCACCAACACAAGTGCGAAAAGTGGTTTTCAACACTAACACACATGTGCGAAAAGTGATTTTTTCAACACTAACACAAGTGCGAAAAGTGATTTTTCAACACTAACACAAGTGCGAAAAGTGGTTTTTCACACTTATACAAGTGCAAAAGTGGTTTCCTGCACCAACACAAGTGCGAAAAGTGGTTTTTCAACACTAACACAAGTGCGAAAAGTGGTTTTTCAACACTATCACAAGTGCAAAAAGTGTTTTTTCCACACTAATACAAGGCAAAAGTGGTTTCCTGCACCAACACAAGTGCGAAAGTGGTTTTTCAACACTAACACAAGTGCGAAAAGTGGTTTTTCAACACTAACACAAGTGCGAAAAGTGGTTTTTCAACACTAACACAAGTGCGAAAGAGGTTTTTCCACACTAATACAAGTGCAAAAGTGGTTCCTGCACCAACACAAGTGCGAAAAGTGGTTTTTCAACACTAACACAAGTGCGAAAAGTGGTTTTTCAACACTAACACAAGTGCGAAAAGTGGTTTTTCAACACTATCACAAGTGCAAAAGTGTTTTTACCACACTAATACAAGTGCAAAAGTGGTTTCCTGCACCAACACAAGTGCGAAAAGTGGTTTTTCAACACTATCACAAGTGCGAAAAGTGGTTTTTCAACACTATCACAAGTGCAAAAAGTGTTTTTTCCACACTAATACAGTGCAAAAGTCGTTTCCTGCACGAACACAAGTGCGAAAAGTGGTTTTTCAACACTAACACAAGTGCGAAAAGTGGTTTTTCAACACTAACACAAGTGCGAAAAGTGGTTTTTCAACACTATCACAAGTGCAAAAAGTGTGTTTTCCACACTAATACAAGTGCAAAAGTGGTTTCCTGCACCAACACAAGTGCGAAAAGTGGTTTTTCAACACTAACACAATGTGCGAAAAGTGGTTTTTCAACACTAAGACAAGTGCGAAAAGTGGTTTTTCAACACTATCACAAGTGCAAAAAGTTTTTTCCCACACTAATACAAGTGCAAAAGTGGTTTCCTGCACCAACACAAGTGCGAAAAGTGGTTTTTCAACACTAACACAAGTGCGAAAAGTGATTTTTCAACACTAATACAAGTGCAAAAGTGGTTTCCTGCACCAACACAAGTGCGAAAAGTGATTTTCAACACTATCACAAGTACAAAAAGTGTTTTTTCCACACTAATACAAGTGCAAAAGTGGTTTCCTGCACCAACACAAGTGCGAAAAGTGGTTTTTCAACACTAACACAAGTGCGAAAAGTGGTTTTTCAACACTATCACAAGTGCAAAAAGTGTTTTTTCCACACTAATACAAGTGCAAAAGTGGTTTCCTGCACCAACACAAGTGCGAAAAGTGGTTTTTCAACACTAACACAAGTGCGAAAAGTGGTTTTTTCAACACTATCACAAGTGCAAAAAGTGTTTTTTCCACACTAATACAAGTGCAAAAGTGGTTTCCTGCACACACAAGTGCAAAAAGTGGTTTTTCAACACTAACACAAGTGTGAAAAGTGGATTTTCAACACTATCACAAGTGCAAAAAGTGTTTTTTCCACACTAATACAAGTGCAAAAGTGGTTTCCTGCACCAACACAAGTGCGAAAAGTGGTTTTTCAACACTAACACAAGTGCGAAAAGTGGTTTTACAACACTAACACAAGTGCGAAAAGTGGTTTTTCAACACTACACAAGTGCAAAAAGTGTTTTTTCCACACTAATACAAGTGCAAAAGTGGTTGCCTGCACCAACACAAGTGCGAAAAGTGGTTTTTCAACACTAACACAAGTGCGAAAAGTGGTTTTTCAACACTAACACAAGTGCGAAAAGTGTTTTTCCACACTAATACAAGTGCAAAAGTGGTTTCCTGCAACAACACAAGTGCGAAAAGTGGTTTTTCAACACTAACACAAGTGCGAAAAGTGGTTTTTCAACACTATCACAAGTGCAAAAAGTGTTTTTACCACACTAATACAAGTGCAAAAGTGGTTTCCTGCACCAACACAAGTGCGAAAAGTGTTTTTCAACACTAACACAAGTGCGAAAAGTGGTTTTTCAACACTAACACAAGTGCGAAAAGGGTTTTTCAACACTATCACAAGTGCAAAAAGTGTGTTTTCCACACTAATACAAGTGCAAAAGTGGTTCCTGCACCAACACAAGTGCGAAAAGTGGTTTTTCAACACTAACACAAGTGCAAAAAGTGGTTTTTCAACACTAACACAAGTGCGAAAAGTGGTTTTTCCACACTAATACAAGTGCAAAAGTGGTTTCCTGCACCAACACAAGTGCGAAAAGTGGTTTTTCAACACTAACACAAGTGCGAAAAGTGGTTTTTCAACACTATCACAAGTGCAAAAAGTGTTTTTTTCCACACTAATACAAGTGCAAAAGTGGTTTCCTGCACCAACACAAGTGTGAAAAGTGGTTTTTCAACACTAAACAAAGTGCGAAAAGTGGTTTTCAACACTAACACAAGTGCGAAAAGTGGTTTTTCAACACTAACACAAGTGCAAAAAGTATTTTTTCCACACTAATACAAGTGCAAAAGTGGTTTCCTGCACCAACACAAGTGCGAAAAGTGGTTTTTCAACACTAACACAAGTGCGAAAAGTGGTTTTTCAACACTAAGACAAGTGCGAAAAGTGGACACTATCACAAGTGCAAAAAGTGTTTTTTCCACACTAATACAAGTGCAAAAGTGGTTTCCTGCACCAACACAAGTGCGAAAAGTGGTTTTTCAACACTAACACAAGTGCGAAAAGTGATTTTTCAACACTAATACAAGTGCAAAAGTGGTTTCCTGCACCAACACAAGTGCGAAAAGTGATTTTTCAACACTATCACAAGTACAAAAAGTGTTTTTTCCACACTAATACAAGTGCAAAAGTGGTTTCCTGCACCAACACAAGTGCGAAAAGTGGTTTTTCAACACTAACACAAGTGCGAAAAGTGGTTTTTCAACAATATCACAAGTGCAAAAAGTGTTTTTTCCACACTAATACAAGTGCAAAAGTGGTTTCCTGCACCAACACAAGAGCAAAAAGTGGTTTTTCAACACTAACACAAGTGCGAAAAGTGGTTTTTCAACACTATCACAAGTGCAAAAAGTGTTTTTTTCCACACTAATACAAGTGCAAAAGTGGTTTCCTGCACCAACACAAGTGCGAAAAGTGGTTTTTCAACACTAACACAAGTGCGAAAAGTGGTTTTTCAACACTAACACAAGTGTGAAAAGTGGTTTTTCAACACTATCACAAGTGCAAAAAGTGTTTTTTCCACACTAATACAAGTGCAAAAGTGGTTTCCTGCACCAACACAAGTGCGAAAAGTGGTTTTTCAACACTAACACAAGTGCGAAAAGTGGTTTCCTGCACCAACACAAGTGCGAAAAGTGGTTTTTCAACACTAACACAAGTGCGAAAAGTGGTTTTTCAACACTATCACAAGTGCAAAAAGTGTTTTTACCACACTAATACAAGTGCAAAAGTGGTTTCCTGCACCAACACAAGTGCGAAAAGTGGTTTTTCAACACTATCACAAGTGCAAAAAGTGTTTTCCTGCAACAACACAAGTGCGAAAAGTGGTTTTTCAACACTAACACAAGTGCGAAAAGTGGTTTTTCAACACTATCACAAGTGCAAAAAGTGTTTTTTCCACACTAATACAAGTGCAAAAGTGGTTTCCTGCACCAACACAAGTGCAAAAAGTGGTTTTTCAACACTAACACAAGTGCGAAAAGTGGTTTTTCAACACTATCACAAGTGCAAAAAGTGTTTTTTTTCCACAATAATACAAGTGCAAAAGTGGTTTCCTGCACCAACACAAGTGCGAAAAGTGGTTTTTCAACACTAACACAAGTGCGAAAAGTGGTTTTTCAACACTAACACAAGTGCGAAAAGTGGTTTTTCAACACTAACACAAGTGCGAAAAGTGGTTTTTCAACACTATCACAAGTGCAAAAAGTGTTTTTTCCACACTAATACAAGTGCAAAAGTGGTTTCCTGCACCAACACAAGTGCGAAAAGTGGTTTTTCAACACTAACACAAGTGCGAAAAGTGGTTTTTCAACACTAACACAAGTGCGAAAAGTGGTTTTTCAACACTAACACAAGTGCGAAAAGTGGTTTTTCCACACTAATACAAGTGCAAAAGTGGTTTCCTGCACCAACACAAGTGCGAAAAGTGGTTTTTCAACACTAACACAAGTGCGAAAAGTGGTTTTTCAACACTAACACAAGTGCGAAAAGTGGTTTTCAACACTATCACAAGTGCAAAAAGTGTTTTTTCCACACTAATACAAGTGCAAAAGTGGTTGCCTGCACCAACACAAGTGCGAAAAGTGGTTTTTCAACACTAACACAAGTGCGAAAAGTGGTTTTTCAACACTAACACAAGTGCGAAAAGTGGTTTTTCCACACTAATACAAGTGCAAAAGTGGTTTCCTGCAACAACACAAGTGCGAAAAGTGGTTTTTCAACACTAACACAAGTGCGAAAAGTGGTTTTTCAACACTATCACAAGTGCAAAAAGTGTTTTTACCACACTAATACAAGTGCAAAAGTGGTTTCCTGCACCAACACAAGTGCGAAAAGTGGTTTTTCAACACTATCACAAGTGCAAAAAGTGTTTTTCCACACTAATACAAGTGCAAAAGTGGTTTCCTGCACCAACACAAGTGCGAAAAGTGGTTTTTCAACACTAACACAAGTGCGAAAAGTGGTTTTTCAACACTAACTCAAGTGCGAAAAGTGGTTTTTCAACACTATCACAAGTGCAAAAAGTGTTTTTACCATACTAATACAAGTGCAAAAGTGGTTTCCTGCACCAACACAAGTGCGAAAAGTGGTTTTTCAACACTAACACAAGTGCGAAAATTGGTTTTTCAACACTATCACAAGTGCAAAAAGTGTTTTTTCCACACTAATACAAGTGCAAAAGTGGTTTCCTGCACCAACACCAGTGTGAAAAGTGGTTTTTCAACACTAACACATGTGTGAAAAGTGGTTTTTCAACACTAACACAAGTGCGAAAAGTGGTTTTTCAACACTATCATAAGTGCAAAAAGTGGTTTTTCCACACTAATACAAGTGCAAAAGTGGTTTCCTGCACCAACACAAGTGCGAAAAGTGGTTTTTCAACACTAACACAAGTGCGAAAAGTGATTTTTCAACACTAACACAAGTGCGAAAAGTGGTTTTTCCACACTTATACAAGTGCAAAAGTGGTTTCCTGCACCAACACAAGTGCGAAAAGTGGTTTTTCAACACTAACACAAGTGCGAAAAGTGGTTTTTCAACACTATCACAAGTGCAAAAAGTGTTTTTTCCACACTAATACAAGTGCAAAAGTGGTTTCCTGCACCAACACAAGTGCGAAAAGTGGTTTTTCAACACCAACACAAGTGCGAAAAGTGGTTTTTCAACACTAACACAAGTGCGAAAAGTGGTTTTTCAACACTAACACAAGTGCGAAAAGTGGTTTTTGCACACTAATACAAGTGCAAAAGTGGTTTCCTGCACCAACACAAGTGCGAAAAGTGGTTTTTCAACACTAACACAAGTGCGAAAAGTGGTTTTTCAACACTAACACAAGTGCGAAAAGTGGTTTTTCAACACTATCACAAGTGCAAAAAGTGTTTTTACCACACTAATACAAGTGCAAAAGTGGTTTCCTGCACCAACACAAGTGCGAAAAGTGGTTTTTCAACACTATCACAAGTGCGAAAAGTGGTTTTTCAACACTATCACAAGTGCAAAAAGTGTTTTTTCCACACTAATACAAGTGCAAAAGTGGTTTCCTGCACGAACACAAGTGCGAAAAGTGGTTTTTCAACACTAACACAAGTGCGAAAAGTGGTTTTTCAACACTAACACAAGTGCGAAAAGTGGTTTTTCAACACTATCACAAGTGCAAAAAGTGTGTTTTCCACACTAATACAAGTGCAAAAGTGGTTTCCTGCACCAACACAAGTGCGAAAAGTGGTTTTTCAACACTAACACAAGTGCGAAAAGTGGTTTTTCAACACTAACACAAGTGCGAAAAGTGGTTTTTCCACACTAATACAAGTGCAAAAGTGGTTTCCTGCACCAACACAAGTGCGAAAAGTGGTTTTTCAACAATAACACAAGTGCGAAAAGTGGTTTTTCAACACTAACAAGTGCGAAAAGTGGTTTTTCCACACTAATGCAAGTGCAAAAGTGGTTTCCTGCACCAACACAAGTGCGAAAAGTGGTTTTTTAACACTAACACAAGTGCGAAAAGTGGTTTTTCAACACTATCACAAGTGCAAAAAGTGTTTTTTCCACACTAATACAAGTGCAAAAGTGGTTTCCTGCACCAACACAAGTGCGAAAAGTGGTTTTTCAACACTAACACAAGTGTGAAAAGTGGTTTTTCAACACTAACACAAGTGCGAAAAGTGGTTTTTCAACACTATCACAAGTGCAAAAAGTGTTTTTTCCACACTAATACAAGTGCAAAAGTGGTTTCCTGCACCAACACAAGTGCGAAAAGTGGTTTTTCAACACTAACACAAGTGCGAAAAGTGGTTTTTCAACACTATCACAAGTGCAAAAAGTGTTTTTTCCACACTAATACAAGTGCAAAAGTGGTTTCCTGCACCAACACCAGTGCGAAAAGTGGTTTTTCAACACTAACACATGTGCGAAAAGTGGTTTTTCAACACTAACACAAGTGCGAAAAGTGGTTTTTCAACAATATCACAAGTGCAAAAAGTGTTTTTTCCACACTAATACAAGTGCAAAAGTGGTTTCCTGCACCAACACAAGTGCAAAAAGTGGTTTTTCAACACTAACACAAGTGCGAAAAGTGGTTTTTCAACACTATCACAAGTGCAAAAAGTGTTTTTTCCACACTAATACAAGTGCAAAAGTGGTTTCCTGCACCAACACAAGTGCGAAAAGTGGTTTTTCAACACTAACACAAGTGCGAAAAGTGGTTTTTCAACACTAACACAAGTGTGAAAAGTGGTTTTTCAACACTATCACAAGTGCAAAAAGTGTTTTTTCCACACTAATACAAGTGCAAAAGTGGTTTCCTGCACCAACACAAGTGCGAAAAGTGGTTTTTCGACACGAACACAAGTGCGAAAAGTGGTTTTTCAACACTAACACAAGTGCGAAAAGTGGTTTTTCAACACTATCACAAGTGCAAAAAGTGTGTTTTCCACACTAATACAAGTGCAAAAGTGGTTGCCTGCACCAACACAAGTGCGAAAAGTGGTTTTTCAACACTAACACAAGTGCGAAAAGTGGTTTTTCAACACTAACACAAGTGCGAAAAGTGGTTTTTCCACACTAATACAAGTGCAAAAGTGGTTTCCTGCAACAACACAAGTGCGAAAAGTGGTTTTTCAACACTAACACAAGTGCGAAAAGTGGTTTTTCAACACTATCACAAGTGCAAAAAGTGTTTTTTCCACACTAATACAAGTGCAAAAGTGGTTTCCTGCACCAGCACAAGTGCAAAAAGTGGTTTTTCAACACTAACACAAGTGCGAAAAGTGGTTTTTCAACACTATCACAAGTGCAAAAAGTGTTTTTTTCCACAATAATACAAGTGCAAAAGTGGTTTCCTGCACCAACACAAGTGCGAAAAGTGGTTTTTCAACACTAACACAAGTGCGAAAAGTGGTTTTTCAACACTAACACAAGTGCGAAAAGTGGTTTTTCAACACTAACACAAGTGCAAAAAGTGGTTTTTCAACACTATCACAAGTGCAAAAAGTGTTTTTTCCACACTAATACAAGTGCAAAAGTGGTTTCCTGCACCAACACAAGTGCGAAAAGTGGTTTTCAACACTAACACAAGTGCGAAAAGTGGTTTTTCAACACTAACACAAGTGCGAAAAGTGGTTTTTCAACACTAACACAAGTGCGAAAAGTAGTTTTTCCACACTAATACAAGTGCAAAAATGGTTTCCTGCACCAACACAAGTGCGAAAAGTGTTTTTTCAACACTAACACAAGTGCGAAAAGTGGTTTTTCAACACTAACACAAGTGCGAAAAGTGGTTTTCAACACTATCACAAGTGCAAAAAGTGTTTTTTCCACACTAATACAAGTGCAAAAGTGGTTGCCTGCACCAACACAAGTGCGAAAAGTGGTTTTTCAACACTAACACAAGTGCGAAAAGTGGTTTTTCAACACTAACACAAGTGCGAAAAGTGGTTTTTTCCACACTAATACAAGTGCAAAAGTGGTTTCCTGCAACAACACAAGTGCGAAAAGTGGTTTTTCAACACTAACACAAGTGCGAAAAGTGGTTTTTCAACACTATCACAAGTGCAAAAAGTGTTTTTACCACACTAATACAAGTGCAAAAGTGGTTTCCTGCACCAACACAAGTGCGAAAAGTGGTTTTTCAACACTATCACAAGTGCAAAAAGTGTTTTTTCCACACTAATACAAGTGCAAAAGTGGTTTCCTGCACCAACACAAGTGCGAAAAGTGGTTTTTCAACACTAACACAAGTGCGAAAAGTGGTTTTTCAACACTAACTCAAGTGCGAAAAGTGGTTTTTCAACACTATCACAAGTGCAAAAAGTGTTTTTACCATACTAATACAAGTGCAAAAGTGGTTTCCTGCACCAACACAAGTGCGAAAAGTGGTTTTTCAACACTAACACAAGTGCGAAAAGTGGTTTTTCAACACTATCACAAGTGCAAAAAGTGTTTTTTCCACACTAATACAAGTGCAAAAGTGGTTTCCTGCACCAACACCAGTGTGAAAAGTGGTTTTTCAACACTAACACATGTGCGAAAAGTGTTTTTTCAACACTAACACAAGTGCGAAAAGTGGTTTTTCAACACTATCACAAGTGCAAAAAGTGGTTTTTCCACACTAATACAAGTGCAAAAGTGGTTTCCTGCACCAACACAAGTGCGAAAAGTGGTTTTTCAACACTAACACAAGTGCGAAAAGTGATTTTTCAACACTAACACAAGTGCGAAAAGTGGTTTTTCCACACTTATACAAGTGCAAAAGTGGTTTCCTGCACCAACAAAAGTGCGAAAAGTGGTTTTTCAACACTAACACAAGTGCGAAAAGTGGTTTTTCAACACTATCACAAGTGCAAAAAGTGTTTTTGTCCACACTAATACAAGTGCAAAAGTGGTTTCCTGCACCAACACAAGTGCGAAAAGTGGTTTTTCAACACTAACACAAGTGCGAAAAGTGGTTTTTCAACACTAACACAAGTGCGAAAAGTGGTTTTTCAACACTAACACAAGTGTGAAAAGTGGTTTTTCCACACTAATACAAGTGCAAAAGTGGTTTCCTGCACCAACACAAGTGCGAAAAGTGGTTTTTCAACACTAACACAAGTGCGAAAAGTGGTTTTTCAACACTAACACAAGTGCGAAAAGTGGTTTTTCAACACTATCACAAGTGCAAAAAGTGTTTTTACCACACTAATACAAGTGCAAAAGTGGTTTCCTGCACCAACACAAGTGCGAAAAGTGGTTTTTCAACACTATCACAAGTGTGAAAAGTGGTTTTTCAACACTATCACAAGTGCAAAAAGTGTTTTTTCCACACTAATACAAGTGCAAAAGTGGTTTCCTGCACGAACACAAGTGCGAAAAGTGGTTTTTCAACACTAACACAAGTGCGAAAAGTGGTTTTTCAACACTAACACAAGTGCGAAAAGTGGTTTTTCAACACTATCACAAGTGCAAAAAGTGTGTTTTCCACACTAATACAAGTGCAAAAGTGGTTTCCTGCACCAACACAAGTGCGAAAAGTGGTTTTTCAACACTAACACAAGTGCGAAAAGTGGTTTTTCAACACTAACACAAGTGCAAAAAGTGGTTTTTCCACACTAATACAAGTGCAAAAGTGGTTTCCTGCACCAACACAAGTGCGAAAAGTGGTTTTTCAACAATAACACAAGTGCGAAAAGTGGTTTTTCAACACTAACACAAGTGCGAAAAGTGGTTTTTCCACACTAATGCAAGTGCAAAAGTGGTTTCCTGCACCAACACAAGTGCGAAAAGTGGTTTTTTAACACTAACACAAGTGCGAAAAGTGGTTTTTCAACACTATCACAAGTGCAAAAAGTGTTTTTTCCACACTAATACAAGTGCAAAAGTGGTTTCCTGCACCAACACAAGTGCGAAAAGTGGTTTTTCAACACTAACACAAGTGTGAAAAGTGGTTTTTCAACACTAACACAAGTGCGAAAAGTGGTTTTTCAACACTATCACAAGTGCAAAAAGTGTTTTTTCCACACTAATACAAGTGCAAAAGTGGTTTCCTGCACCAACACAAGTGCGAAAAGTGGTTTTTCAACACTAACACAAGTGCGAAAAGTGGTTTTTCAACACTATCACAAGTGCAAAAAGTGTTTTTTCCACACTAATACAAGTGCAAAAGTGGTTTCCTGCACCAACACCAGTGCGAAAAGTGGTTTTTCAACACTAACACATGTGCGAAAAGTGGTTTTTCAACACTAACACAAGTGCGAAAAGTGGTTTTTCAACACTATCACAAGTGCAAAAAGTGTTTTTTCCACACTAATACAAGTGCAAAGTGGTTTCCTGCACCAACACAAGTGCGAAAAGTGGTTTTTCAACACTAACACAAGTGCGAAAAGTGATTTTTCAACACTAACACAAGTGCGAAAAGTGGTTTTTCCACACTTATACAAGTGCAAAAGTGGTTTCCTGCACCAACACAAGTGCGAAAAGTGGTTTTTCAACACTAACACAAGTGCGAAAAGTGGTTTTTCAACACTAACACAAGTGCGAAAAGTGGTTTTTCAACACTATCACAAGTGCAAAAAGTGTTTTTTCTACACTAATACAAGTGCAAAAGTGGTTTCCTGCACCAACACAAGTGCGAAAAGTGGTTTTTCAACACTAACACAAGTGCGAAATGTGGTTTTTCAACACTATCACAAGTGCAAAAAGTGTTTTTTCCACACTAATACAAGTGCAAAAGTGGTTTCCTGCACCAACACAAGTGCAAAAAGTGGTTTTTCAACACTAACACAAGTGCGAAAAGTGGCTTTTCAACACTATCACAAGTGCAAAAAGTGTTTTTTCCACACTTATACAAGTGCAAAAGTGGTTTCCTGCACCAACACAAGTGCGAAAAGTGGTTTTTCAACACTAACACAAGTGCGAAAAGTGGTTTTTCAACACTAACACAAGTGCGAAAAGTGGTTTTTCCACACTAATACAAGTGCAAAAGTGGTTTCCTGCACCAACACAAGTGCGAAAAGTGGTTTTTCAACACTAACACAAGTGCGAAAAGTGGTTTTTCAACACTATCACTAGTGCAAAAGTGGTTTCCTGCACCAACACAAGTGCGAAAAGTGGTTTTTCAACACTAACACAAGTGTGAAAAGTGGTTTTTCCACACTAATACAAGTGCAAAAGTGGTTTCCTGCAACAACACAAGTGCGAAAAGTGGTTTTTCAACACTAACACAAGTGCGAAAAGTGGTTTTTCCACACTAATACAAGTGCAAAAGTGGTTTCCTGCAACAACACAAGTGCGAAAAGTGGTTTTTCAACACTAACACAAGTGCGAAAAGTGGTTTTTCAACACTATCACAAGTGCAAAAAGTGTTTTTACCACACTAATACAAATGCAAAAGTGGTTTCCTGCACCAACACAAGTGCAAAAAGTGGTTTTTCAACACTAACACAAGTGCGAAAAGTGGTTTTTCAACACTAACACAAGTGTGAAAAGTGGTTTTTCCACACTAATACAAGTGCAAAAGTGGTTTCCTGCACCAACACAAGTGCGAAAAGTGGTTTTTCAACACTAACACAAGTGTGAAAAGTGGTTTTTCCACACTAATACAAGTGCAAAAGTGGTTTCCTGCAACAACACAAGTGCGAAAAGTGGTTTTTCAACACTAACACAAGTGCGAAAAGTGGTTTTTCAACACTATCACAAGTGCAAAAAGTGTTTTTACCACACTAATACAAATGCAAAAGTGGTTTCCTGCACCAACACAAGTGCGAAAAGTGGTTTTTCAACACTAACACAAGTGCGAAAAGTGGTTTTTCAACACTAACACAAGTGCGAAAAGTGGTTTTTCAACACTATCACAAGTGCAAAAAGTGTGTTTTCCACACTAATACAAGTGCAAAAGTGGTTTCCTGCACCAACACAAGTGCGAAAAGTGGTTTTTCAACACTAACACAAGTGCGAAAAGTGGTTTTTCAACACTATCACAAGTGCAAAAAGTGTTTTTTCCACACTAATACAAGTGCAAAAGTGGTTTCCTGCACCAACACCAGTGCGAAAAGTGGTTTTTCAACACTAACACATGTGCGAAAAGTGGTTTTTCAACACTAACACAAGTGCGAAAAGTGGTTTTTCAACACTATCACAAGTGCAAAAAGTGTTTTTTCCACACTAATACAAGTGCAAAGTGGTTTCCTGCACCAACACAAGTGCGAAAAGTGGTTTTTCAACACTAACACAAGTGCGAAAAGTGATTTTTCAACACTAACACAAGTGCGAAAAGTGGTTTTTCCACACTTATACAAGTGCAAAAGTGGTTTCCTGCACCAACACAAGTGCGAAAAGTGGTTTTTCAACACTAACACAAGTGCGAAAAGTGGTTTTTCAACACTAACACAAGTGCGAAAAGTGGTTTTTCAACACTATCACAAGTGCAAAAAGTGTTTTTTCTACACTAATACAAGTGCAAAAGTGGTTTCCTGCACCAACACAAGTGCGAAAAGTGGTTTTTCAACACTAACACAAGTGCGAAATGTGGTTTTTCAACACTATCACAAGTGCAAAAAGTGTTTTTTCCACACTAATACAAGTGCAAAAGTGGTTTCCTGCACCAACACAAGTGCAAAAAGTGGTTTTTCAACACTAACACAAGTGCGAAAAGTGGCTTTTCAACACTATCACAAGTGCAAAAAGTGTTTTTTCCACACTTATACAAGTGCAAAAGTGGTTTCCTGCACCAACACAAGTGCGAAAAGTGGTTTTTCAACACTAACACAAGTGCGAAAAGTGGTTTTTCAACACTAACACAAGTGCGAAAAGTGGTTTTTCCACACTAATACAAGTGCAAAAGTGGTTTCCTGCACCAACACAAGTGCGAAAAGTGGTTTTTCAACACTAACACAAGTGCGAAAAGTGGTTTTTCAACACTATCACTAGTGCAAAAGTGGTTTCCTGCACCAACACAAGTGCGAAAAGTGGTTTTTCAACACTAACACAAGTGTGAAAAGTGGTTTTTCCACACTAATACAAGTGCAAAAGTGGTTTCCTGCAACAACACAAGTGCGAAAAGTGGTTTTTCAACACTAACACAAGTGCGAAAAGTGGTTTTTCCACACTAATACAAGTGCAAAAGTGGTTTCCTGCAACAACACAAGTGCGAAAAGTGGTTTTTCAACACTAACACAAGTGCGAAAAGTGGTTTTTCAACACTATCACAAGTGCAAAAAGTGTTTTTACCACACTAATACAAATGCAAAAGTGGTTTCCTGCACCAACACAAGTGCGAAAAGTGGTTTTTCAACACTAACACAAGTGCGAAAAGTGGTTTTTCAACACTAACACAAGTGTGAAAAGTGGTTTTTCCACACTAATACAAGTGCAAAAGTGGTTTCCTGCACCAACACAAGTGCGAAAAGTGGTTTTTCAACACTAACACAAGTGTGAAAAGTGGTTTTTCCACACTAATACAAGTGCAAAAGTGGTTTCCTGCAACAACACAAGTGCGAAAAGTGGTTTTTCAACACTAACACAAGTGCGAAAAGTGGTTTTTCAACACTATCACAAGTGCAAAAAGTGTTTTTACCACACTAATACAAATGCAAAAGTGGTTTCCTGCACCAACACAAGTGCGAAAAGTGGTTTTTCAACACTAACACAAGTGCGAAAAGTGGTTTTTCAACACTAACACAAGTGCGAAAAGTGGTTTTTCAACACTATCACAAGTGCAAAAAGTGTGTTTTCCACACTAATACAAGTGCAAAAGTGGTTTCCTGCACCAACACAAGTGCGAAAAGTGGTTTTTCAACACTAACACAAGTGCGAAAAGTGGTTTTTCAACACTAACACAAGTGCGAAAAGTGGTTTTTCCACACTAATACAAGTGCAAAAGTGGTTTCCTGCACCAACACAAGTGCGAAAAGTGGTTTTTCAACACTAACACAAGTGCGAAAAGTGGTTTTTCAACACTATCACAAGTGCAAAAAGTGTTTTTTCCACACTAATACAAGTGCAAAAGTGGTTTCCTGCACCAACACAAGTGTGAAAAGTGGTTTTTCAACACTAACACAAGTGCGAAAAGTGGTTTTTCAACACTAACACAAGTGCGAAAAGTGGTTTTTCAACACTAACACAAGTGCAAAAAGTAGTTTTTCCACACTAATACAAGTGCAAAAGTGGTTTCCTGCACCAACACAAGTGCGAAAAGTGGTTTTTCAACACTATCACAAGTGCAAAAAGTGTTTTTTCCACACTAATACAAGTGCAAAAGTGGTTTCCTGCACCAACACAAGTGCGAAAAGTGGTTTTTCGACACTAACACAAGTGCGAAAAGTGGTTTTTCAACACTAACACAAGTGCGAAAAGTGGTTTTTCAACACTATCACAAGTGCAAAAAGTGTTTTTTCCACACTAATACAAGTGCAAAAGTGGTTTCCTGCACCAACACAAGTGCGAAAAGTGGTTTTTCAACACTAACACAAGTGCGAAAAGTGGTTTTTCAACACTAACAAGTGCGAAAAGTGGTTTTTCCACACTAATGCAAGTGCAAAAGTGGTTTCCTGCACCAACACAAGTGCGAAAAGTGGTTTTTTAACACTAACACAAGTGCGAAAAGTGGTTTTTCAACACTATCACAAGTGCAAAAAGTGTTTTTTCCACACTAATACAAGTGCAAAAGTGGTTTCCTGCACCAACACAAGTGCGAAAAGTGGTTTTTCAACACTAACACAAGTGTGAAAAGTGGTTTTTCAACACTAACACAAGTGCGAAAAGTGGTTTTTCAACACTATCACAAGTGCAAAAAGTGTTTTTTCCACACTAATACAAGTGCAAAAGTGGTTTCCTGCACCAACACAAGTGCGAAAAGTGGTTTTTCAACACTAACACAAGTGCGAAAAGTGGTTTTTCAACACTATCACAAGTGCAAAAAGTGTTTTTTCCACACTAATACAAGTGCAAAAGTGGTTTCCTGCACCAACACCAGTGCGAAAAGTGGTTTTTCAACACTAACACATGTGCGAAAAGTGGTTTTTCAACACTAACACAAGTGCGAAAAGTGGTTTTTCAACAATATCACAAGTGCAAAAAGTGTTTTTTCCACACTAATACAAGTGCAAAAGTGGTTTCCTGCACCAACACAAGTGCAAAAAGTGGTTTTTCAACACTAACACAAGTGCGAAAAGTGGTTTTTCAACACTATCACAAGTGCAAAAAGTGTTTTTTCCACACTAATACAAGTGCAAAAGTGGTTTCCTGCACCAACACAAGTGCGAAAAGTGGTTTTTCAACACTAACACAAGTGCGAAAAGTGGTTTTTTAACACTAACACAAGTGTGAAAAGTGGTTTTTCAACACTATCACAAGTGCAAAAAGTGTTTTTTCCACACTAATACAAGTGCAAAAGTGGTTTCCTGCACCAACACAAGTGCGAAAAGTGGTTTTTCGACACTAACACAAGTGCGAAAAGTGGTTTTTCAACACTAACACAAGTGCGAAAAGTGGTTTTTCAACACTATCACAAGTGCAAAAAGTGTGTTTTCCACACTAATACAAGTGCAAAAGTGGTTGCCTGCACCAACACAAGTGCGAAAAGTGGTTTTTCAACACTAACACAAGTGCGAAAAGTGGTTTTTCAACACTAACACAAGTGCGAAAAGTGGTTTTTCCACACTAATACAAGTGCAAAAGTGGTTTCCTGCAACAACACAAGTGCGAAAAGTGGTTTTTCAACACTAACACAAGTGCGAAAAGTGGTTTTTCAACACTATCACAAGTGCAAAAAGTGTTTTTTCCACACTAATACAAGTGCAAAAGTGGTTTCCTGCACCAACACAAGTGCAAAAAGTGGTTTTTCAACACTAACACAAGTGCGAAAAGTGGTTTTTCAACACTATCACAAGTGCAAAAAGTGTTTTTTTCCACAATAATACAAGTGCAAAAGTGGTTTCCTGCACCAACACAAGTGCGAAAAGTGGTTTTTCAACACTAACACAAGTGCGAAAAGTGGTTTTTCAACACTAACACAAGTGCGAAAAGTGGTTTTTCAACACTAACACAAGTGCAAAAAGTGGTTTTTCAACACTATCACAAGTGCAAAAAGTGTTTTTTCCACACTAATACAAGTGCAAAAGTGGTTTCCTGCACCAACACAAGTGCGAAAAGTGGTTTTTCAACACTAACACAAGTGCGAAAAGTGGTTTTTCAACACTAACACAAGTGCGAAAAGTGGTTTTTCAACACTAACACAAGTGCGAAAAGTAGTTTTTCCACACTAATACAAGTGCAAAAGTGGTTTCCTGCACCAACACAAGTGCGAAAAGTGGTTTTTCAACACTAACACAAGTGCGAAAAGTGGTTTTTCAACACTAACACAAGTGCGAAAAGTGGTTTTCAACACTAACACAAGTGCGAAAAGTGGTTTTTCCACACTAATACAAGTGCAAAAGTGGTTTCCTGCAACAACACAAGTGCGAAAAGTGGTTTTTCAACACTAACACAAGTGCGAAAAGTGGTTTTTCAACACTATCACAAGTGCAAAAAGTGTTTTTTCCACACTAATACAAGTGCAAAAGTGGTTTCCTGCACCAACACAAGTGCAAAAAGTGGTTTTTCAACACTAACACAAGTGCGAAAAGTGGTTTTTCAACACTATCACAAGTGCAAAAAGTGTTTTTTTCCACAATAATACAAGTGCAAAAGTGGTTTCCTGCACCAACACAAGTGCGAAAAGTGGTTTTTCAACACTAACACAAGTGCGAAAAGTGGTTTTTCAACACTAACACAAGTGCGAAAAGTGGTTTTTCAACACTAACACAAGTGCAAAAAGTGGTTTTTCAACACTATCACAAGTGCAAAAAGTGTTTTTTCCACACTAATACAAGTGCAAAAGTGGTTTCCTGCACCAACACAAGTGCGAAAAGTGGTTTTTCAACACTAACACAAGTGCGAAAAGTGGTTTTTCAACACTAACACAAGTGCGAAAAGTGGTTTTTCAACACTAACACAAGTGCGAAAAGTAGTTTTTCCACACTAATACAAGTGCAAAAGTGGTTTCCTGCACCAACACAAGTGCGAAAAGTGGTTTTTCAACACTAACACAAGTGCGAAAAGTGGTTTTTCAACACTAACACAAGTGCGAAAAGTGGTTTTCAACACTATCACAAGTGCAAAAAGTGTTTTTTCCACACTAATACAAGTGCAAAAGTGGTTGCCTGCACCAACACAAGTGCGAAAAGTGGTTTTTCAACACTAACACAAGTGCGAAAAGTGGTTTTTCAACACTAACACAAGTGCGAAAAGTGGTTTTTCCACACTAATACAAGTGCAAAAGTGGTTTCCTGCAACAACACAAGTGCGAAAAGTGGTTTTTCAACACTAACACAAGTGCGAAAAGTGGTTTTTCAACACTATCACAAGTGCAAAAAGTGTTTTTACCACACTAATACAAGTGCAAAAGTGGTTTCCTGCACCAACACAAGTGCGAAAAGTGGTTTTTCAACACTATCACAAGTGCAAAAAGTGTTTTTTCCACACTAATACAAGTGCAAAAGTGGTTTCCTGCACCAACACAAGTGCGAAAAGTGGTTTTTCAACACTAACACAAGTGCGAAAAGTGGTTTTTCAACACTAACTCAAGTGCGAAAAGTGGTTTTTCAACACTATCACAAGTGCAAAAAGTGTTTTTACCATACTAATACAAGTGCAAAAGTGGTTTCCTGCACCAACACAAGTGCAAAAAGTGGTTTTTCAACACTAACACAAGTGCGAAAAGTGGTTTTTCAACACTATCACAAGTGCAAAAAGTGTTTTTTCCACACTAATACAAGTGCAAAAGTGGTTTCCTGCACCAACACCAGTGTGAAAAGTGGTTTTTCAACACTAACACATGTGCGAAAAGTGGTTTTTCAACACTAACACAAGTGCGAAAAGTGGTTTTTCAACACTATCACAAGTGCAAAAAGTGGTTTTTCCACACTAATACAAGTGCAAAAGTGGTTTCCTGCACCAACACAAGTGCGAAAAGTGGTTTTTCAACACTAACACAAGTGCGAAAAGTGATTTTTCAACACTAACACAAGTGCGAAAAGTGGTTTTTCCACACTTATACAAGTGCAAAAGTGGTTTCCTGCACCAACAAAAGTGCGAAAAGTGGTTTTTCAACACTAACACAAGTGCGAAAAGTGGTTTTTCAACACTATCACAAGTGCAAAAAGTGTTTTTGTCCACACTAATACAAGTGCAAAAGTGGTTTCCTGCACCAACACAAGTGCGAAAAGTGGTTTTTCAACACTAACACAAGTGCGAAAAGTGGTTTTTCAACACTAACACAAGTGCGAAAAGTGGTTTTTCAACACTAACACATGTGCGAAAAGTGGTTTTTCCACACTAATACAAGTGCAAAAGTGGTTTCCTGCACCAACACAAGTGCGAAAAGTGGTTTTTCAACACTAACACAAGTGCGAAAAGTGGTTTTTCAACACTAACACAAGTGCGAAAAGTGGTTTTTCAACACTATCACAAGTGCAAAAAGTGTTTTTACCACACTAATACAAGTGCAAAAGTGGTTTCCTGCACCAACACAAGTGCGAAAAGTGGTTTTTCAACACTATCACAAGTGTGAAAAGTGGTTTTTCAACACTATCACAAGTGCAAAAAGTGTTTTTTCCACACTAATACAAGTGCAAAAGTGGTTTCCTGCACGAACACAAGTGCGAAAAGTGGTTTTTCAACACTAACACAAGTGCGAAAAGTGGTTTTTCAACACTAACACAAGTGCGAAAAGTGGTTTTTCAACACTATCACAAGTGCAAAAAGTGTGTTTTCCACACTAATACAAGTGCAAAAGTGGTTTCCTGCACCAACACAAGTGCGAAAAGTGGTTTTTCAACACTAACACAAGTGCGAAAAGTGGTTTTTCAACACTAACACAAGTGCAAAAAGTGGTTTTTCCACACTAATACAAGTGCAAAAGTGGTTTCCTGCACCAACACAAGTGCGAAAAGTGGTTTTTCAACAATAACACAAGTGCGAAAAGTGGTTTTTCAACACTAACACAAGTGCGAAAAGTGGTTTTTCCACACTAATGCAAGTGCAAAAGTGGTTTCCTGCACCAACACAAGTGCGAAAAGTGGTTTTTTAACACTAACACAAGTGCGAAAAGTGGTTTTTCAACACTATCACAAGTGCAAAAAGTGTTTTTTCCACACTAATACAAGTGCAAAAGTGGTTTCCTGCACCAACACAAGTGCGAAAAGTGGTTTTTCAACACTAACACAAGTGTGAAAAGTGGTTTTTCAACACTAACACAAGTGCGAAAAGTGGTTTTTCAACACTATCACAAGTGCAAAAAGTGTTTTTTCCACACTAATACAAGTGCAAAAGTGGTTTCCTGCACCAACACAAGTGCGAAAAGTGGTTTTTCAACACTAACACAAGTGCGAAAAGTGGTTTTTCAACACTATCACAAGTGCAAAAAGTGTTTTTTCCACACTAATACAAGTGCAAAAGTGGTTTCCTGCACCAACACCAGTGCGAAAAGTGGTTTTTCAACACTAACACATGTGCGAAAAGTGGTTTTTCAACACTAACACAAGTGCGAAAAGTGGTTTTTTCAACACTATCACAAGTGCAAAAAGTGTTTTTTCCACATTAATACAAGTGCAAAGTGGTTTCCTGCACCAACACAAGTGCGAAAAGTGGTTTTTCAACACTAACACAAGTGCGAAAAGTGATTTTTCAACACTAACACAAGTGCGAAAAGTGGTTTTTCCACACTTATACAAGTGCAAAAGTGGTTTCCTGCACCAACACAAGTGCGAAAAGTGGTTTTTCAACACTAACACAAGTGCGAAAAGTGGTTTTTCAACACTAACACAAGTGCGAAAAGTGGTTTTTCAACACTATCACAAGTGCAAAAAGTGTTTTTTCTACACTAATACAAGTGCAAAAGTGGTTTCCTGCACCAACACAAGTGCGAAAAGTGGTTTTTCAACACTAACACAAGTGCGAAATGTGGTTTTTCAACACTATCACAAGTGCAAAAAGTGTTTTTTCCACACTAATACAAGTGCAAAAGTGGTTTCCTGCACCAACACAAGTGCAAAAAGTGGTTTTTCAACACTAACACAAGTGCGAAAAGTGGCTTTTCAACACTATCACAAGTGCAAAAAGTGTTTTTTCCACACTTATACAAGTGCAAAAGTGGTTTCCTGCACCAACACAAGTGCGAAAAGTGGTTTTTCAACACTAACACAAGTGCGAAAAGTGGTTTTTCAACACTAACACAAGTGCGAAAAGTGGTTTTTCAACACTATCACAAGTGCAAAAAGTGTTTTTTCCACACTAATACAAGTGCAAAAGTGGTTGCCTGCACCAACACAAGTGCGAAAAGTGGTTTTTCAACACTAACACAAGTGCGAAAAGTGGTTTTTCAACACTAACACAAGTGTGAAAAGTGGTTTTTCCACACTAATACAAGTGCAAAAGTGGTTTCCTGCAACAACACAAGTGCGAAAAGTGGTTTTTCAACACTAACACAAGTGCGAAAAGTGGTTTTTCAACACTAACACAAGTGCGAAAAGTGTTTTTACCACACTAATACAAATGCAAAAGTGGTTTCCTGCACCAACACAAGTGCGAAAAGTGGTTTTTCAACACTAACACAAGTGCGAAAAGTGGTTTTTCAACACTATCACAAGTGCAAAAAGTGTTTTTTCCACACTAATACAAGTGCAAAAGTGGTTTCCTGCACCAACACAAGTGTGAAAAGTGGTTTTTCAACACTAACACAAGTGCGAAAAGTGGTTTTTCAACACTAACACAAGTGCGAAAAGTGGTTTTTCAACACTAACACAAGTGCAAAAAGTAGTTTTTCCACACTAATACAAGTGCAAAAGTGGTTTCCTGCACCAACACAAGTGCGAAAAGTGGTTTTTCAACACTATCACAAGTGCAAAAAGTGTTTTTTCCACACTAATACAAGTGCAAAAGTGGTTTTCCTGCACCAACACAAGTGCGAAAAGTGGTTTTTCGACACTAACACAAGTGCGAAAAGTGGTTTTTCAACACTAACACAAGTGCGAAAAGTGGTTTTTCAACACTATCACAAGTGCAAAAAGTGTTTTTTCCACACTAATACAAGTGCAAAAGTGGTTGCCTGCACCAACACAAGTGCGAAAAGTGGTTTTTCAACACTAACACAAGTGCGAAAAGTGGTTTTTCAACACTAACACAAGTGCGAAAAGTGGTTTTTCCACACTAATACAAGTGCAAAAGTGGTTTCCTGCAACAACACAAGTGCGAAAAGTGGTTTTTCAACACTAACACAAGTGCGAAAAGTGGTTTTTCAACACTATCACAAGTGCAAAAAGTGTTTTTTCCACACTAATACAAGTGCAAAAGTGGTTTCCTGCACCAACACAAGTGCAAAAAGTGGTTTTTCAACACTAACACAAGTGCGAAAAGTGGCTTTTCAACACTATCACAAGTGCAAAAAGTGTTTTTTCCACACTAATACAAGTGCAAAAGTGGTTTCCTGCACCAACACAAGTGCGAAAAGTGGTTTTTCAACACTAACACAAGTGCGAAAAGTGGTTTTTCAACACTAACACAAGTGCGAAAAGTGGTTTTTCAACACTAACACAAGTGCGAAAAGTGGTTTTTCAACACTATCACAAGTGCAAAAAGTGTTTTTCCACACTAATACAAGTGCAAAAGTGGTTTCCTGCACCAACACAAGTGCGAAAAGTGGTTTTTCAACACTAACACAAGTGCGAAAAGTGGTTTTTCAACACTAACACAAGTGCGAAAAGTGGTTTTTCAACACTAACACAAGTGCGAAAAGTGGTTTTTTCCACACTAATACAAGTGCAAAAGTGGTTTCCTGCACCAACACAAGTGCGAAAAGTGGTTTTTCAACACTAACACAAGTGCGAAAAGTGGTTTTTCAACACTAACACAAGTGCAAAAAGTGGTTTTTCCACACTAATACAATTGCAAAAGTGGTTTCCTGCACCAACACAAGTGCGAAAAGTGGTTTTTCAACAATAACACAAGTGCGAAAAGTGGTTTTTCAACACTAACACAAGTGCGAAAAGTGGTTTTTCCACACTAATGCAAGTGCAAAAGTGGTTTCCTGCACCAACACAAGTGCGAAAAGTGGTTTTTTAACACTAACACAAGTGCGAAAAGTGGTTTTTCAACACTATCACAAGTGCAAAAAGTGTTTTTTCCACACTAATACAAGTGCAAAAGTGGTTTCCTGCACCAACACAAGTGCGAAAAGTGGTTTTTCAACACTAACACAAGTGTGAAAAGTGGTTTTTCAACACTAACACAAGTGCGAAAAGTGGTTTTTTCAACACTATCACAAGTGCAAAAAGTGTTTTTTCCACACTAATACAAGTGCAAAAGTGGTTTCCTGCACCAACACAAGTGCGAAAAGTGGTTTTTCAACACTAACACAAGTGCGAAAAGTGGTTTTTCAACACTATCACAAGTGCAAAAAGTGTTTTTTCCACACTAATACAAGTGCAAAAGTGGTTTCCTGCACCAACACAAGTGCGAAAAGTGGTTTTTCAACAATAACACAAGTGCGAAAAGTGGTTTTTCAACACTAACACAAGTGCGAAAAGTGGTTTTTCCACACTAATGCAAGTGCAAAAGTGGTTTCCTGCACCAACACAAGTGCGAAAAGTGGTTTTTTAACACTAACACAAGTGCGAAAAGTGGTTTTTCAACACTATCACAAGTGCAAAAAGTGTTTTTTCCACACTAATACAAGTGCAAAAGTGGTTTCCTGCACCAACACAAGTGCGAAAAGTGGTTTTTCAACACTAACACAAGTGTGAAAAGTGGTTTTTCAACACTAACACAAGTGCGAAAAGTGGTTTTTCAACACTATCACAAGTGCAAAAAGTGTTTTTTCCACACTAATACAAGTGCAAAAGTGGTTTCCTGCACCAACACAAGTGCGAAAAGTGGTTTTTCAACACTAACACAAGTGCGAAAAGTGGTTTTTCAACACTATCACAAGTGCAAAAAGTGTTTTTTCCACACTAATACAAGTGCAAAAGTGGTTTCCTGCACCAACACCAGTGCGAAAAGTGGTTTTTCAACACTAACACATGTGCGAAAAGTGGTTTTTCAACACTAACACAAGTGCGAAAAGTGGTTTTTCAACACTATCACAAGTGCAAAAAGTGTTTTTTCCACACTAATACAAGTGCAAAGTGGTTTCCTGCACCAACACAAGTGCGAAAAGTGGTTTTTCAACACTAACACAAGTGCGAAAAGTGATTTTTCAACACTAACACAAGTGCGAAAAGTGGTTTTTCCACACTTATACAAGTGCAAAAGTGGTTTCCTGCACCAACACAAGTGCGAAAAGTGGTTTTTCAACACTAACACAAGTGCGAAAAGTGGTTTTTCAACACTAACACAAGTGCGAAAAGTGGTTTTTCAACACTATCACAAGTGCAAAAAGTGTTTTTTCCACACTAATAAAAGTGCAAAAGTGGTTTCCTGCACCAACACAAGTGCGAAAAGTGGTTTTTCAACACTAACACAAGTGCGAAAAGTGGTTTTTCAACACTATCACAAGTGCAAAAAGTGTTTTTTCCACACTAATACAAGTGCAAAAGTGGTTGCCTGCACCAACACAAGTGCGAAAAGTGGTTTTTCAACACTAACACAAGTGCGAAAAGTGGTTTTTCAACACTAACACAAGTGTGAAAAGTGGTTTTTCCACACTAATACAAGTGCAAAAGTGGTTTCCTGCACCAACACAAGTGCGAAAAGTGGTTTTTCAACACTAACACAAGTGTGAAAAGTGGTTTTTCAACACTAACACAAGTGCGAAAAGTGGTTTTTCAACACTATCACAAGTGCAAAAAGTGTTTTTTCCACACTAATACAAGTGCAAAAGTGGTTTCCTGCACCAACACAAGTGCGAAAAGTGGTTTTTCAACACTAACACAAGTGCGAAAAGTGGTTTTTTCAACACTATCACAAGTGCAAAAAGTGTTTTTTCCACACTAATACAAGTGCAAAAGTGGTTTCCTGCACCAACACAAGTGCGAAAAGTGGTTTTTCAACAATAACACAAGTGCGAAAAGTGGTTTTTCAACACTAACACAAGTGCGAAAAGTGGTTTTTCCACACTAATGCAAGTGCAAAAGTGGTTTCCTGCACCAACACAAGTGCGAAAAGTGGTTTTTAACACTAACACAAGTGCGAAAAGTGGTTTTTCAACACTATCACAAGTGCAAAAAGTGTTTTTTCCACACTAATACAAGTGCAAAAGTGGTTTCCTGCACCAACACAAGTGCGAAAAGTGGTTTTTCAACACTAACACAAGTGTGAAAAGTGGTTTTTCAACACTAACACAAGTGCGAAAAGTGGTTTTTCAACACTATCACAAGTGCAAAAAGTGTTTTTTCCACACTAATACAAGTGCAAAAGTGGTTTCCTGCACCAACACAAGTGCGAAAAGTGGTTTTTCAACACTAACACAAGTGCGAAAAGTGGTTTTTCAACACTATCA
The DNA here is from genome assembly GCF_964187855.1 of Myxine glutinosa. Lineage (NCBI taxonomy): Eukaryota > Metazoa > Chordata > Myxini > Myxiniformes > Myxinidae > Myxine > Myxine glutinosa. The sequence continues at coordinate 29,402 of NW_027619799.1, forward strand.
CAAGTGCAAAAAGTGTTTTTTCCACACTAATACAAGTGCAAAAGTGGTTTCCTGCACCAACACCAGTGCGAAAAGTGGTTTTTCAACACTAACACATGTGCGAAAAGTGGTTTTTCAACACTAACACAAGTGCGAAAAGTGGTTTTTCAACACTATCACAAGTGCAAAAAGTGTTTTTTCCACACTAATACAAGTGCAAAAGTGGTTTCCTGCACCAACACAAGTGCGAAAAGTGGTTTTTCAACACTAACACAAGTGCGAAAAGTGATTTTTCAACACTAACACAAGTGCGAAAAGTGGTTTTTTCCACACTTATACAAGTGCAAAAGTGGTTTCCTGCACCAACACAAGTGCGAAAAGTGGTTTTTCAACACTAACACAAGTGCGAAAAGTGGTTTTTCAACACTAACACAAGTGCGAAAAGTGGTTTTTCAACACTATCACAAGTGCAAAAAGTGTTTTTCCACACTAATAAAAGTGCAAAAGTGGTTTCCTGCACCAACACAAGTGCGAAAAGTGGTTTTTCAACACTAACACAAGTGCGAAAAGTGGTTTTTCAACACTATCACAAGTGCAAAAAGTGTTTTTTCCACACTAATACAAGTGCAAAAGTGGTTGCCTGCACCAACACAAGTGCGAAAAGTGGTTTTTCAACACTAACACAAGTGCGAAAAGTGGTTTTTCAACACTAACACAAGTGTGAAAAGTGGTTTTTCCACACTAATACAAGTGCAAAAGTGGTTTCCTGCAACAACACAAGTGCGAAAAGTGGTTTTTCAACACTAACACAAGTGCGAAAAGTGGTTTTTCAACACTATCACAAGTGCAAAAAGT
>NW_027619800.1:0-30218 GCF_964187855.1 Myxine glutinosa
GGAGAGAGAGAGAGAGAGAGAGAGAGAGAGAGAGAGAAAGAGAGAGACAAAGAGAGAGAGGGGGCATGGAGAGAGAGAGGTGTGGGGAATGGAGAGAGAGGTGTGGGGCTTGGAGAGAGAGGTGTGGGGCATGGAGAGAGAGGTGTGGGGCATGGAGAGAGGTGAGGGGAGAGATGGGTGGGGCATGGAGAGAGAGGAGTGGGCATGGAGAGAGAGGGGTGGGGCATGGAGAGAGAGGTGTGGGGCATGGAGAGAGAGGTGTGGTGGGCATGAAGAGAGGTGTCGGGTATGGAGAGAGAGGTGTGGGGCATGGAGAGAGAGGTGTGGGGCATGGAGAGAGAGGTGTGGGGCATGGAGAGAGGTGTGGGTAGAGAGACGAGTTGGAGGGAGAGAGAGAGAGAGAGAGAGAGAGAGAGAGAATGAGAGAGGTGTGGGGCATGGAGAGAGAGGGGTGGGGGGGGGGGGGAGGGGGGGGGGGGGTAGAGAGACGAGTTGGAGAGAGTGAGAGTTGTGGGGCATGGAGAGAGAAGTGTGGGGCATAGAGAGACTGGGTGGGAGGAAGGGAGAGAGAGAGATTTAATCATGAATTGTTGTGAATTACTAAGTACAACGCATGATTTAAACATATTCACCAAAGGAGGCAAGCAAAACAGAAAAGAACAACTCTCTCAAATTAATTATCAGTTGACAAAATAAAGAAGATACATTTGTTTGCAAAGGTTGCAAACAAAATCTGGTACAATCGTCCAAGTCATATTAACAGTTGTACCTGTAATTCACTGCAGGTGAGGTTCTATTTTACATGATTGTTCCTGTTCTAGTTACGCAATTGTCATTTCATTATTTTCACTGCAGCTCACACGGCCATGCTTTTACCTCCCTGTTCACCCCTGACGTTGATTTGTTGAGCAAACTCCACTGTTTTCTGTTGCTTTTTGGAATACGCACACTGAAGAGGTTTTCTAGCATTTTGGTCCCATGTCATGACATGTAGGAGGAAAGATGTGCTTTGTGAGAGCATCTGCCTGCTTCATAAATCGTGTGTTCATGTTGTTTCCTTTACTGAGTTTGTTGGCAAATACAGATGTTTTACCCTTTGGATCACAACTTGGATTTCATTCATAAGAGAAGAGATTGCTCATTATAACACTGCACTGTGGGGGATATCCCATATAGACTAGGAATTAAAAAAAAAAAAAAAACCTTTAGAGGCCATTTCCCCATATAGACTAGGAATATAATCTCAAAAAATCACATGAGGGGTAACTGTTTGTTACAAGCTGGCACCCATGCTAGGATTGAACCATGACACCTCCTGAGCAATAGAAGCCTGGATGACACTTGATATTTTGATTTGGGACCTCACAGTGGGTTATTTTGTGAAAGCGGTCAATCGCGAAATACTGTATCTGATTTTCTCGAAAATACAAAAATGTCAATAAAATGACCAATAATCAGTTACAAACTTATTTCTGGTGTCAAAATAAGCAGAATAACAATACATATTGTGAAAATATTGGTTTATACGATAATATCGGGATATTTTACAAAGAATGGCAAAAAATACCAAAAAATGCCGAATAATTATTTCGGTTTCACCATAAACATATAACAAAAATTGCAATAACTTCACAAATAAACATCCCATGCATTTGTTTTAGGTATCAAAATCATTCATAATTATTATTCCCTCACATAACAGTAACAGACAATTGGTTTAGAACTGTGAATAAGACAGATTAATTACAACAAACATAACCCACCCCCCATAAATGTTGTTGCAACAGTCGGCTGTACCATGGTTTAACGATCGTTACATTCCCACCACAGCGTACGATTTGCTTTGCTTTTTTCATTACATATTTCTTGTTTATTCATTTTCAAATCGTAATGAATATCTATACAAATATAATATCAATTAAATATACATAATCCGTACATATTTGTACCATAACCACTAACCAGTTTGTGATAAAATATATATCTAATGTTGCCAAAAGTTGTTTGTTTTGTTAATCATGTTAAATAATCTTGGCTTATCAAAATGGTGTCGGTTTTAGCTTCTAGATCTAACGTATTTTTCTTTTGAACAGGTGCTGATCAGCAGTGGCGTCATGGAACCAGCAGCACACATACAGCCGAGAAAAAGAAGCGTGGACACTACAACTAATTGGAACATTTGCTTTATATGTCAGAAATAGTCTAACAAACCAACTAGAAAGCTTGGAAGCAACGGACTGGAGAGAGTGCAGCATGCACTGAGTGAGCGCAAAAAATACCAAGACTATGCAAGGTGGGACGTAGTGGAGAGATTGGAAGCTGCAAGTTTTCAATCTGTATCTGGTGACACTGAATTTGTTTATCACAAAGACTGTTATGGCACTTTCACAAGTGCTATGCATCTCAGTAGATTGAAAAGAATTTTTGACCAAATTAGCACTGATCTTGCACTGGAGCACGTTAACAAAGTCGGGAAAGTCGCTGGTGGTCTGATAGGAATAACTCGAACAGACAGTGCAAGGGACAAATGGTGCCTGACATATAACGAGCGAAGCCGAATTGTTGACGAGACCACTTCAATGTTTGGCATGGCAATCGATGACACAGAGTATGCACCATCTGCGTACAAAAATGTCGGTCCAGCAAGAATAAAGAGGGACAGAGAAGTTGTTCAAAAGCTACAGGAACAGTTCTCACGATTCCAAATATTTGACAGTGAGAGCAACTTAGGCGACGAGTTGACCTGTCTGATGACAATGGATGTTGCCCCTGAAAACATCAAGGACGCTTTACTGACCGCTGAAACCCATGGAGAATCAAAGATCAAAGAATTTGTGGAATCACGGATTTGCAAACAAGACGTCGGCTTTCATGTAAAATTGAAACAGTCACAGAGTCCTACACTGACGACAATGTACACACTAGAAAAGATGAAGGATGCTAGTCAAAAGCGTCAAACCATCAAAGCAAACAGGCTTCTGTTGCAGCGGCTTCTTGTGGCACAGGACTCCGGACGTGATATAGACCTTAAAAGTATTCTGAGTCATGAACTAACACCGGTACCACTCTCATTGGCAGACACGGCAGGAAGCCTACATCCTACGAATAAAGCTGCGCTCGGGAAGATCTTGGAGGGTGGAGTAACTGTCGAGGTCCTGCCAGTGTCTTCGCTTAAGACATGTTTTATCATAGATGGTCAGGCATTGGTACAAGCCATTGGAAAACCAACGGGGGCAAAGTCATTTGGAGATCTGGCTGATGTCTTCAATGCATCAGTGTTCAGTCATTTCAATCAGCACTGCTCAAGAGTCGATGTGGTTTTCGATCGATATCGTATGACATCAATCAAGTCTGGGCCCCGGGAAAGGAGAGAGGGGCGAGTACGTTCTATCCAGCGCAAGATCGACAGCAGAGAGATTCCACTCCCTGCCAACTGGAAGCAGTTCATGGACTTACCAGAAAACAAGGCAAATCTGACCAACTTTCTCAGCGATCAAATGATGTTGGAGGCAAAAAAGAGCCGACCCACTTGTGAGTCGATCACTGCAGGTGGGTTGGAGGAAGAAACCAAAGTAGCATCGTCACTGGGGTCTGATGTTGAACAGCTGCAATCATCTCATGAGGAGGCCGATACACGTATAATAGTGCATGCCAAGGCGGCCTATATGGATGGATACGAACGGATCATAGTCTCGTGCAGGGACACCGACGTATTGGTACTGCTCACACACTTCGCGGGACAATTAAGTGGAGAGCTCTGGATGAGAGCTGGCACAAGGCAGCAACGGCATTATGTGGCTGTGCATGACATACAATTGACACCGACCATGCAGCGTAACATCCTGGCGTACCATGCGGTTACAGGATGTGACACAGTCAGTCAACCAAGTGGACACGGGAAAAAGACGACATGGAAGGTATTCCAGCAACACGGAGCATTGCTTAATGACCCCGGACGTGGCACACTGTCAGCATCCACCATACGGAGTGTGGAAGAGTTTTTCTGCCGCATTTACTCACCAGCTTCGGACGAAACTAACATCAACGATGTGCGATACCGCATGTTTCAAAAGGGCACCAAAGACCAAGAAAAGCTTCCGCCAACTCGAAAATGTCTTGAGCAACACATCAAACGCGCACACCACCAGGCTCAGGTGTGGTACCAGGCAGATGTACCAATCCCTGAAATCGAGTCGCCCATTGGAAGTGGATGGTACGAGAATGCTACGAGGAGACTACACCCACACGTCAGTGTGGACGATCCTCTGCCAAACGAGTTCACAGACATAGTCTGCTGCAAGTGCAAAAATTGTGCAACTGCCAGATGCTCTTGTCGGGCCAAGAACTTGAAGTGCATAGCTGCGTGTACCTGTAATAACGGAGTGTGTCACAACCCATACAGTGTGGCAATTGAAACGGACTCTGAGTGACTTAAACATGACATTCTTTTATTTCATTTCATGTACATGTAAACTTGCACATATGCAATTAGCAGCATTTTCAGTCCATGGTTACTTGTTTATATGACATCAATATCATGTTCTTACAAATATTACCGGTCAGCGAATCTTAAGTTTCACTAGGGGGGTGGGTTATGTTTGTTGTAATTAATCAGTCTTATTCACAGTTGTAAACCAATTGTCTGTTACTGTTATGTGAGGGAATAATAATGAATGATTTTGATACCTAAAACATATGCATGGCATGTTTATTTGTGAAGTTATTGCAATTTTTGTTATATGTTTACGGTGAAACCGAAATAATTATTCGGCATTTTTTTGTATTTTTTGCCATTCTTTGTATAATTTCCCGATATTATAGTATAAACCAATATTTTTACAATATGTATTGTTATTCTGCTCATTTTGACACCAAAAATAAGTTTGTAACTGAATTATTGGTCATTTTATTGACATTTTTGTATTTTCGAGAAAATCAGATATTTCGCGATTGACCTCTTTCACAAAATAACCCACTGTGAGGTCCCAAATCAAAATAGCAAGTGTCATCCAGGCTAATATTGCTCAGGAGGTGTCATGGTTCAATCCTAGCATGGGTGCCAGCTTGTAACAAACAGTTACCCCTCATGTGATTTCTGGGCCCCTTTTCAGATAATATTCCTAGTCTAATAGAGGCATAATTCACTGTCACGGGACCAGTGGGTCTATTGACGGTATGGGCGTGGCGTGCGCTCGGGTGTTGGAGCCACGCCCTTTCAAGAGGCCTGGGCGGAAGTCATGGGAGATATAAAAAGACATGAGTTCCGGTCGGGTTTCATTGCTGTAGAAATAAAGGAGCCTTGAACAAGTCAATAAGTTTTTACCCTCTTGTTGTCCGCAACTCCTACATTGGTGACCCCGTCTTGCTCTTGAACGTTTTCGGAGCTTTGAACGAACATGGCGACAAGCGCAGTTTCGATCAAACTGCCGGAGTTTTGGGAACGACAGGTGGCCGTTTGGTTCGCACAAGCTGAGGCCCAATTCACCATTCGGAGCATTTCTGCTGACGACACTAAGTATTATTATGTTGTGTCTGTGCTCAGCGGCTCCACTGCGACCAGGGTGGTGAGCCTTCTCCAGGATCCTCCGGAGGGCGGCAAGTACGAGACGCTAAAGGCCCTGCTGCTTGATACCTTCGAGCTCACTGAGGCCGAGCGCGCCCGTCAGTTCCTTTCTCTACCCGGTCTGGGCGACTCCAAGCCGTCAGAGCTGATGGACCACATGTTGTCTCTCATGGACAGCCACCGACCATGTTTCCTCTTCAAGGAGCTGTTCCTGCAGCAGCTGCCAGGACAGGTACAGTCAGCCTTGGCCAACTCGCCCTTTAAGGATTTCCGTGCCCTGGCCAGGGAAGCAGACAAGTTTTTCTCCGCCAGACAGCAATGCAATGCGGCTGCATGGGACCCTGGCCCCGTCGAGCCGACGCCACTGGCGGGCACCGTTGTGGCCGCCATTACGGCCCAGCGGCAGAAGCCTCCAGGCTTGTGTTTTTACCACGCAAGGTTTGGTCCCAAGGCCAAGGCATGCCAGCCACCCTGCAGCTTCAACCAGTCGGGAAACTGGGTGGCCGGCGCTCGTTAACTGCCATGAGCGTCGGCCGTTCGGGCAGTTTGTTGTTCATTTCGGACACAGACTCCGGACGTCGTTTCCTCTGCGACACAGGTGCCCAGGTGAGCGTTCTGCCTGCGTCGGCATTGGACCGGGAGGCCGGGAGTCACGGCCCCGCCCTGGAAGCCGCCAACGGCAATGCCATTCAGACTTTTGGTAAACGGAATGTGGCATTGTGTTTCGGTGGGCATCGGTTCACATGGGATTTTGTCACGGGGAGGGTGTCCACCCCCTCACTGGGCGCTGATTTCCTTTGCACCAATGGCCTATTGGTGGATGTTAAAAATTGGCGGCTCATTAATGCGGAGACATTCAGTTCACTTCCATGCTCGCTGAGCGGTTCTGCCTCGGCGAGGCTTGCTTGCACGCTCTCGACCTCTGATGATTTCGCCCGCCTCCTCACCGAGTTCCCGGCCCTTACACAGCCCATCTTTTCGGGCGTTGTCGTCAGACACGGGGTGGAGCATCACATTCCGACCACTCGCCCGCCTGTCTACGCCCGGGCTCGACACCTCGGCCCGGGGAAACTCGTTGTCGCAAAGGCGGAGTTTGACACGTTGGAGCGTCTTGGCATCGTGCGATGGTCCGACAGCCCGTGGCCCTCGCTTCTGCACATTGCGCCGAAGCCGGGTGGCGGTTGGCGCCCGTGCGGGGATTACCGCCGCCTTGACAACGCCACTGTCCCCGATCGCTACCCAATCCCGCACATCCAGGATTTTTCTGCCCACTTGGCCGGTGAAGTTTTTTTTTCTAAGGTGGACCTCGTTTGTGGTTACCACCAGGTCCCCGTCCGGCCGCAGGACGTTCCCAAGACCGCGGTGATGACACCGTTCGGGCTTTTGAAATTCCTTCGTATGTCTTTTGGGCTCAAGAACGCAGCCCAGGCTTTCCAGCGCATGATGGACAGCGTGTTGCGGGATTTGCCGTTTCTGTTCGTCTACCACTCTACCTGGATGATATTCTCATCGCCAGCTCTTCCAGGACGGAGCACAAGCTTCACCTCTGAGCACTCTTTGAACGCCTCAGTCAGCACGGCCTTGTCATTAACCCGGCCAAGTGCTTGTTCGGGGTGGCCTCAATTGACTTTCTTGGCCACCGCATCACGAGGGTGAGGCCGTCCCACTGACGTCTAAAGCAGCCTCCTCTTGACCTACAAAGCCCTCCATAACCTGGCCCCATCCTACCTGGCTGACCTCCTCTCCAGACACACTCCCACCCGCAACCTCCGCTCTGCTGGTACCAACCTCCTGACCCCCCCCCCCCCCATCTGGACCAAATTTAGATCCTGGGGGGACAGGGCCTTCTCCATCGCTGCTCCCACCCTCTGGAACTCGCTACCTCACACCATCAGAGACTCCTCCTCACTCACCACATTCAAAACATCACTCAAGACCCACCTGTTCAACACTGCATTCAACATTTAACCCACAGCATCTAACCCCTGACTATCTCCTCTCCTTCTCCCTCCTTTGTGCTTTGAATATTTCCCTATTGATTCTTCTTTTTTGCAATTGTTTTTATGTTTTGCTATGCATTATGTTTTGCACTCTGTCAAAGCGTCTTTGGGCTTCCTGAAAAGCGCTATATAAAATAAATGCATTATAATTATTATTATTAAAGCGGAGGCTGTGAAGGGTTTTCCGCGCCCCTCATCGTCAGGGCCTTGCAGGAGTTTTTGGGCATGGTGAACTTTTACCATCGTTTCATGCCCCGTGCAGCCCAGCTGATGCGGCCGCTTTATGAGGCCCTCAAGGGCAAACCTACCAAACGCGCCATCAACTGGACCGAGGAGATGGCCAAGGCTTTCACGGATGCTAAATTGGCCCTCGCCAGCGCAACCATGCTGGCGCATCCGTCGCCCGATGCACCGATTGCTCTTACCACAGACGCTTCGGACTACGTGGTTGGCGCTGTGCACGAGCAGTGGGTCAATGAGGCCTGGCAGCCGCTTGCTTTTTTTTAGCCGGCAGCTCCGCCCTAATGAACGAAGGTACAGTACCTTCGATCGTGAGCTCCGAGGCCTCTACCTAGCTGTCCGACACTTCCGTTACCTGTTGGAAACCCGCCCATTCACGGCGTTTGTGGACCACAAGCCCCTGGTTTTTGCCATGGCCAAGGTCTCGGAGCCGTGGTCTGCCCGTCAACAACGCCAGCTTTCCTTCGTTACGGAGTTCACGACGGACATCCAACATATTGCTGGGAAGGATAACACGGTCACCGATTGTCTCTCCCGGTCCATAGCTGGCGTGGTTCACCTTGGCATTGACTACGCCCGCATGGCAGCCGATCAGATCTCCGACCCGGATGACCAGGCCTGCAAGGCGGCGGTCACGGGGCTTCGACTGCCTGATGTGCCGTTCAGGGACACGGGCACCACGCTACTGTGCGACGTTTCTTTGGGACAGCCTCTCCCCGTCGTACCCACCAGCTGGAGACGGCTGGTGTTCGATGCCGTCCACGGTCTTTCTCACCCGGGCAGGAAGGCGTCGCAAAAGTTGGTGGCGGCGAAGTTCGTTTGGCACGGGCTCAGGAAGGATGTGCGCGACTGGGCCAACACCCGAAGGTGCATCTCCATACCCAGGCCCCGTTGGCACCATTCACAGTGCCCGAGCGACGGTTTGACCATGTTAACGTGGACCTGGTGGGGCCCCGTCCCCCCTCGCGGGGATTCATACACCTCCTCACGATGGTCATTAGGACCACCAGGTGGCCAGAGGCCGTCACGCTTACATCTACGACGTCCGCCGATGTGGCCCGGGCGTTCATCGGCACTTGGGTTGCCCGTTTTGGCGCGCCCTCGGACATCTCTTCAGACAGGGGGCCCGAGTTCACTTCAGAGCTCTGGGGTGCTGTTGCCCAGGGGTTGGGGGTAAAGCTCCATCGCACAACTGCATATCATCCCCAGGCTAATGGATTGTGTGAGAGGTTCCATCGATCTATGAAAGCTGCTCTCAGGGCCAGCCTCCGGGATGACAGTTGGGCCGACAGACTCCCGTGGGTAATGTTGGGCCTCAGGACAGCCCCGAAGGAAGACCTCCAGTCCTAATCCGCTGAGCTCGTCTATGGCCAGCCGCTGCGGGTTCCCGGGGAGTTCATTCCTGACGCCACAAGCCCCTGGTCCGCTGCCCGTCAGCGGTCGGTTCTCCGGGAGAATGCCAAGATGTTTGCACCGGTGCCCACATCTCAACATAGTTTGCCTCAGGCCCACGTCCCGCCAGATCTACGCACAGCGGAGTACGTCTTTGTCCGCCATGACGCACACCGGGGGCCGCTTCGGCCGCCTTATGACGGGCCTTTCCACGTTCTGGAGGCCGGGGACAAGTCCTTCGTGGTCGACATCGGCGGCAAACCGGACCACCTTTTGGTGGACCGCCTCAAGCCGGCTCACTTGGACCTGGACCAGCCCCCTCGGTTGGCCCGCCTACTGCCAAGCCGCTAACAGTCCCTGCTCGGGTCATCAGGGGTTGTGTCGGCCGGGTGGTTAAGGCCCCCCGAAAACTGACATTGCCCGTGCGAGTGAATTCGGGGGGGGGGGGGGGGCGTATGTGGGGGATACCCCACAGAGGCATAATTCACTAGCATGGGACAAATGGGTCTATTGACGGTATGGGTGTGGCATGCGCTCGGGTGTTGGAGCCACGCCCCTTTAAGAGGCTCGGGCGGAAGTCATGGGAGATATAAAAAGACGATTTCCGGTCGGGTTTCATTGCTGTGGAAATAAAGAAGCCTTGAACAAGTCAAGACGTTTTTACCCTCTCATTGTCTGCAACTCCTACAGTACTATCATTGTTAGCATGTCATGTGGTACAACTCCTGATTCGACTTGGAATGAATGTAATCGTTATTTTCAGCACAAAATTAATGAACTGAGTGGGCGGTAAGCCAAGTCTAAACAAACAAGTACTAAGTTATGTACTTTAAATGGCACTAAAGTGCAGTGCTATGCGCACGACTTGTTTGCCAAGGAGAGAAGCAACAACGCAGTTAACAAAAAGAGTCTTTATTTGCAAAGCTCAACTATAGCACTGAGGTGCTCGGGGCTGCGCGCCCCGTGTATATCCCGAGGCCACGCCTACCCCTCGGGCGTGGCCGACACCCTCTTGGTGCACGGAATGATGACACCGCGCCAGCGCCATCGTGTCCGCCACACGCGCCCCCCCAGAATTCCCGCGCACCTGAAGGGTCAGTTTGCGGGGCAAACGGATGACCTGGCCGAAGCACCCTCTGGCGGCTGGCGGCGTCTGGGATGCCGGGATGTCATCTAGGATGCCTCCGGCGGCACCTGGGATGGGTGCAGGACCGGGGGGGGGGGGGGGCGTGCCACTGGCGGGGGGTGGTCCACGTCGAGGTGGCCTGGCTTGAGACGGTCCACGGAAACGCGGTCAGGAGTACCGCCGATGTCGAGAGTGAAGTGTTTCGCCCCGGTCTTCAGCACGCGGAAGGGCCCGTCGTACGGGGGCCGCAGCGGTGTCCGGTGGGCGTCGTGGCGGACGAACACGTACTCCGCCGTGCGAAGCTCCGGGGTGACGTGCGTTGGCGGGCACCCGTGGTGCGCCGTCGGCACCGGGGCGAACCTCCGGGCGGTCTCCTGCAGTGCGGAGCGCTGCTGCGCCGCGGACCATGGTGCCGTGGAGTCGGGGAGGAACTCGCCCGGCACCCGCAGCGGTTGTCCGAAGACCAACTACGCCGCGGATGCGCGCAGGTCGTCCTTGGGCACCGTCCGGAGGCCCAGCAGGACCCAGGGGAGCCTGTCGAACCAGCCGCCGTCGCGGAGGGAGGCCCGGAGCGCGGCCTTCAAGGAGCGGTGGAAGCGCTCGCACAGGCCGTTGGCCTGAGGGTGGTAGGCCGTGGTGCGGTGCAGCTGGACGCCGAGCCCCCGCGCCCCAGAGCTCCGAGGTGAACTGGGGGCCGCGGTCGGACGAGATGTCCGAGGGGGCGCCGAACCGGGCAACCCAGGTGGCGATGAACGCCTGCGCGACGTCCGCCGCCGTCGTCGCCGCTAAAGGCACGACCTCCGGCCCCGGGTGGTGTGGTCCACCATGGTGAGGACGTGGGTGAAACCCCGCGAGGGAGGCAGAGGTCCCACCAAGTCCACGTGAACGTGGTCGAACCGACGTTCGGGCACCGTGAACGGGGCCAACGGGGCCTGGGTGTGGCGGTGCACCTTCGCGCGCTGGCACGCGAGGCACGTCCTGGTCCAATCGCGGACGGCCTTCCGGAGGCCATGCCAGACGAACTTGTCGGCGACCAGCCTCTGGGAGGCCTTCGTGCCCGGGTGGGACAGGCCGTGGATGGCGTCAAAAACCTGGCGCTGCCAGCCCGCGGGCACTTTGGGGCGAGGCCGCCCGAGGGAGACGTCGCACAAGAGGGCCGTGCCTGCGCCGTCGAACGGCACCTCGGTGATGCGAAGGCCCGTGACGGCGGTCCGCAAGGCCTGGACGTCGGGGTCGGCGGTCTGGTCCGGCGCCATCCGGGCGTAGTCGATCCCGAGGTGGACCGCGTGGGCGACGGACCGGGAAAGGCAATCCGCCACCGGGTTGTCCTTTGCCGCGACGTGCCGGATGTCCATCGTATACTCGGACACGGCCGAGAGGTGACGCTGCTGCCGGGCCGACCATGGCTCGGCGACCTTGGCCATCGCGAAAACCAGGGGTTTGTGGTCGACGAAGGCCGTGAACGAACGGCCCTCGAGCAGATGGCGGAAGTGCCGGACCGCCAGGTGAAGCCCGAGCAACTCGCGGTCAAAGGTGCTGTACCGGCGTTTGTGCGGGCGAAGCTGCCGGCTGAAAAACGCCAGCGGTTGCCAAGCACCACGCACCCATTGCTCGTATACCGCGCCCACGGCGTAGTCGGTGAGGGCGATCGGTGCATCGAGCGCGCGAGCATGGTGGCGTTAGCCAAGGCGAGCTTCGCGCCCGCGAATGCCGCGTCCATCTGCTCGGTCCAAACAACGTCACCTTTGCCCGGCTTCCCCCGGAGGGCCTCGTGCAGGGGGCGCAGGAGCTGGGCGATGCGGGGCAGGAAATGGTGGTAAAAGTTTACCATGCCCAGGATCTCCTGGAGACCCCTGATCGTGCGGGGGCACGGAAACCCCTTGACCGCCTCCACCTTTGCCGGCAAGGGGGTGGCCCCGTGCCTGGTGACGCAGTGCCCCAAAAAGTCGATTTCGGCGATGCCGAACCGGCACTTGGCGGGGTTGACGATCAAGCCATGCTGGCCCAGGCGTTCGAAGTGCGTGCGGAGGTGGCGGAGGTGCTCTTCGCGGGACGCGCTTGCGACGAGGATGTCGTCCAGGTAGACGTAGACGCAATCCAAGTCGCGCAAGACGCTGTCCATCAATCGTTGGAACGCCTGAGCCGCATTCTTCAAACCGAAGGGCATCCGAAGAAACTCGAAGAGGCCGAATGGTGTAATGACGGCCGTCTTCGGTACGTCCTCCGGCCTGACGGGGACCTGGTGGTACCTGCGGATGAGGTCCACCTTAGAAAAGACGGACATTTTCGTCAACCGGGCGGAAAAGTCCTGAATGTGAGGGACCGGGTAGCGGTCGGGGGTTGTGGCATCGTTGAGGCGGCGGTAGTCCCCGCATGGCTGCCATCCCCCGCCGGGTTTCGGCACGATGTGTAGTGGCGACGCCCAAGCGCTCTTGGAGCGCCGTACGATGCCCAGCCACTCCAGCGTCGCAAACTCCGCCTTTGCCACCGCGAGCTTCGTCGGCTCGAGGCGGCGTGCCCGGGCGTAGACCAGTGGCCCGACGGTGGGGATGTGATGTTCCACCCCGTGCTTAACGGCCACCGCCGAGAAGGTGGGCCGCGTGAGGGCCGGGAAGCTTGCGAGGAGGCGGGTGAACTCGTCCGCTGCCGGGAGCGTACAAACCAACCTCGCCGGGATCGGAACGCTCAGCAAGCCGCTTGGCGAGCCGCTCGGTGAGCCGCTCAGGGAGCTGCCCAACGAACTGCTCAGCGTGCAAGCAAGCGAGCTGAACGTTTCTGCCTGGACGAGGCGCCTGTTCTTTACATCCACCAACAGCCCATTTGCACACAGGAAATCTGCACCGAGCAATGCCATGGGCACGCTGGCGGTTACGAACGTCCATTGAAAGCGTTGCCCTCCGAACCGCAGGGAGAGGCAGCGCTTCCCGAATGTGCGAATGGGCATACCGTTGGCTGCAAGCAACGCGGGGCCCCGGCCCGCGGTTCGCTTGTCGGATGTGGAGGCGGGGATAACGCTCACCTGTGCGCCTGTGTCGCAGAGGAAGCGACGCCCGGACAAGGTGTCCGTGACAAACAGGAGGCTGCCGGAATGGCCGACGCTCAGGGCCGCTACTGAGCGCCGGCTTTGTAGTTTCCTGACTTGCCGAACGAGCACGGCGGGCAACAATACCTCGCCTTGTGGCCAAACCTGGCGTGGAAATGGCACCAGGTTTGCGGCGAAGGCGGAGGCCGCTGTTTTTGTGGTGGTGGTGGGCGGGGCGTGGCGGCGGCCACGTGGTGTGCATCGGCATCAGCCTCGGGAACCACGAGGTGTGCCTGCGCATCAGCCTCGAGATCCGCGACGGCCGCACCGAAGCTCGCCTGCGTCTCACAAGCCGCGAAAAACTTGTCGGCCTCGACGGCCAGCGCGCGGGGTTCCTTTATTTTGGAACCGGCCAACGCGAGGCGTACTTGTGCCGGCAGCTGGCGTAGAAAGAGCGCCCGGAATAAAAAATCCGGGGCTTTGTCACCCAGTAGCGAAAGCATGTGGTCCATCCGGACCGATGGTCGTGTGTCGCCGAGTTCGGGAAGGTCCAGGAGGCGGTCGGCCCGCTTGCACTCCGTGAGGCCGAACGTGGCGATGAGGAGGCGCTTGAGCGCCTCGTACCTGTGGTCGGCCGGTGGGTTCCGCAGGACGGACACAACTCGGGCGGCTTTGCCGGGCCCGGGGGCGGCGATGACGTGCTTATACCGCGTCTCATCTGCCGTTATGCCTCGAAGTCGGAACTGTGCTTCGGCCTGCACGAACCAGACTTCGGCCTGGGCTTCCCAAAACTCGGGGAGCTTTACCGCGACCGCGTTGTTCATGGTGCGTTCTGCTGGTCAACGAGGGCTGACCAGAGTCGAGGTCACCAGTAAAGTGCGGTGCTATGCGCACGACTTGTTTGCCAAGGAGAGAAGCAACAACGCGGTTAACAAAAAGAGTCTTTATTTGCAAAGCTCAACTATAGCACTGAGGTGCTCGGGGCTGCGCACCCCGTGTATATCCCGAGGCCACGCCTACCCCTCGGGCATGGCCGACACCCTCTTGGTGCGCTGAATGATGACACCGCGCCAGCGCCATCGTGTCCGCCACAGTACGTGATTTATCCTCCATGAGAGAAAGGGAATCTTTTCCATCTTCCATTTCTCTCAATATGGCAGATCATTTACCATTAAATTTATTTACTTCTTATTTGTTTTGATGATACTTGCATGACGATGTTACAATGACTCATAATGGGAGATGTCATAATGGGAGACGAGGCCCAAGGCAGAAGCATACATAGTGCCTCATTTATAGTGGTTCGGAACACGCGCCGCCAAGCATCTACATTCAGCACACTCATATCATCCACTCCCCCATATCAACCTCATTATCAACCCACATATTAACCTCAAAACCCCACACCCCTTACTCCCTATACACCCTGATAATGATATAAACGTCTTTACCCTCCCAACCATCTCAACCTCACCTTCCTTCCTGGCCCCAGATCAACCTCATCTTCCCCTGACCCTAGATCAACCTCATATTCCCTCCTCCTCCATATCACCCTCATCTTCTCCCCATCTCCTTCATGTCCTTCAAGTCAAGTGGGATGGCGGACAACAACCCTCTCTTCCAACGGCGCTTCGAGGCTGCAGTGCAGGTCGTGAGAAGCTTACCCAAGAACGGTATGTGCAACCGCTCACAGTGCGCTAAGCGGAGTGCTCTTAAACCACTTGCTCCACTATTATCAACCCACATATTGCGGTTATTTCTGATCAATAATAAGTGAAACCGTTTGGTCCATCATGCTGGTGTCATATCCTCACCTTGCTGTGTGATCTGGAATGTCTCCAACCTAAACGCACACTGAACGACATGCTTTACTTTCTTTTGAAGGTTGAGATGCTCCGTGATGCATGCTCACCATTGGCACTGTTTGGCAATGTTGTGAATTTGTATTTTTTTTTTTTTTTTTTTTTTTTTGTTGTATACTGAATCGAGGCTCGTGAAAGAGCTAACATTTATTTCACAAACAAATCAACCAGACAAACAAAACACACAAAAAGAGGGAGCGGAAGACAAGATGGGGAGAGAAGGGGAAGCACACAACCACAACATTTGAGAGCAGGGAGAAGTGTGGGAGGGAGAGGGCTTGGGGGCAGGAGGCGTGGGAAGGGGGGGGGGGGGGGGGGGGGGGAGAGGTATAAAACACAAGGGGACCGATATTTCACACAATTTAACGTTTCAAAATGAGCAACAAAAGGGCGCCTTGCGGTCATGTGATCACGTATTCTCCAATCACGATCGTTTTCGCTGAATCCGAGTTCACCGAGACAAGGCAGCAGCAGTTAATCTTTCCAGCTTAAATAAAAAAGACCTTTTTTCCTCAGATTTCAACCAATTTCATTCAGACCACCTCGAGGGACCCCGACAAATGCAAACACACATCAAATAGACCTTACAAATAAGCAATTTCCCAAGGGCACAGGTCTTAAAGCCACACATCGATTTAGGTATTTTAAATGGTATTTTAAATTTCAAATGGAAGTCTTTTTCAGATTCTTTTCTGGATTTGTTTGAGTCGAGACAGTCAATAATGATAATAATAATAATTATAATAATAATAATAATAATAATAATAATAATAATCTTATTATAATAGAGCAAACGTATTTGGTTATTCTGTCGTTATGTTTATATGGGACGAAAACGTCATCCCCTTCTTCAAATAATATTACCACCCTCTTAATTGCGTGAAGACTGCTGAGACCCCTCAGAGCTTTGACCACCCTTTAATTCCCCCAAGACCCTTCAGACCACCAAGACCCAAAACACCCCAAAGACCCAAAATACCCTTCAAGGCCCTGAGGCTCAAAAATACCCTGAATACCCCAAAACCCAAAACACCCCGAAGACCCAAAACACCCCGAAGACCCAAAACACCCCGAAGACCCAAAACACCCCGAAGACCCAAAACACCCCAAAGACCCAAAACACCCCAAAGACCCAAAACACCCCAAAGACCCAAAACACCCCAAAGACCCAAAACACCCCAAAGACCCAAAACACCCCAAAGACCCAAAACACCCCAAAGACCCAAAACACCCCAAAGACCCAAAACACCCCAAAGACCCAAAACACCCCAAAGACCCAAAACACCCCAAAGACCCAAAACACCCCAAAGACCCAAAACACCCCAAAGACCCAAAACACCCCAAAGACCCAAAACACCCCAAAGACCCAAAACACCCCAAAGACCCAAAACACCCCAAAGACCCAAAACACCCCAAAGACCCAAAACACCCCAAAGACCCAAAACACCCCAAAGATCCAAAACACCCCAAAGACCCAAAACACCCCAAAGACCCAAAACACCCCAAAGACCCAAAACACCCCAAAGACCCAAAACACCCCGAAGACCCAAAACACCCCAAAGACCCCAAACCCCAAAATACCCTTCACGGTCCTGAGGCTCAAAAAGACCCTGCATACCCGAAGACCCAAAAAACCCAAAAGACCCAAAAGACCCAAAACACCCCGAAGACCAAAAACACCCCGAAGACCAAAAACACCCCGAAGACCCAAAACACCCCGAATACCCAAAACACCCCGAAGACCCAAAACACCCCGAAGACCCAAAACACCCCGAAGACCCAAAACACCCCGAAGACCCAAAACACCCCAAAGACCCAAAACACCCCGAAGACCCAAAACACCCCGAAGACCAAAAACACCCCGAAGACCCAAAACACCCCGAAGACTCAAAACACCCCGAAGACCCAAAACACCCCGAAGACCCAAAACACACCGAAGACCCAAAACATCCCGAAGACCCCCAAAACACCCCGAAGACGCAAAACACCCAGAAGACCCAAAACACCCAGAAGACCCAAAACACCCAGAAGACCCAAAACACCCAGAAGAACCAAAACACCCAGAAGACCCAAAACACCCTGAAGCCCCAAAACACCCTGAAGACGCAAATGGTCCTGAAGACCCAAAACACCACGAAGACCCAAAAGACACCGAAATGTTCAAAGATGCCTACCCCTCTGAAACGACGTGTGGTGAGGCGCACTAATAACGCCGAGTCACGCTAGTAATAATAATAATAAACATGGGGCAATACCCCTGGTGCTCATCTGGAAGAATGAACAGTATACTACACTGAATAAAGGTATTTTAAACCAATTTCAATGGTTGCTAGAAGACAGGGCAACATGTGCAGTCATACTAACATAATGATAAGACATTAAACAAACAAACAAACAAAAAAATACCTATTTTACACCCCCTCAGGACTCGATTGTTTTTAATGCCGTGAACAAACATTGGCACATCATGGGTGATGAAGGCTGTGGTCAAATTTCATTGGAATTGCTTGTGTAGTTTCTAAGAAGAAAGCAAATATCTATTTTAGGGAGCAACCCCCTGTAGATCCCCTCAGGGCTAAACATTTTTTTTGCTGTGAACAAACTTTGGTACATCACGGATGGTGAAGGTTGTGCTCAAGTGTAATCGAAATTGTGTGTGTTCTTTCAGAAAAGAAAGCAAATATCTATTTTGGGGGGTCAAACCTGGACCTACTTTGACCCCTCATAACCCCCTTAGCCTTTGATTTTCTTTGTGCCATGGACAAACTTTGGTACACCACAGGTGATGAACGTTGTGGTCAAGTTTCATCGAAATAGTGTTTGTAATTTCAGAGGAAAAAGCAAATTCCTATTTTGGGGGTCAAACCTGGATCCACTTTGACCCCCGATAGACCCCAGAGACCACGTTTTGTTTTAATTCCCCCCAAAACATTCAGCGGTTTCCGAGAATTTTTTATTATTATTATTTGCATTTCGTCCAAGATGACTGCCATATCGCCCAACATCAGTGCCCGACCTCACTAATGCTCTTGTGGCCGAATGGAACTCATTCACCGAATTTTCTCAAAACTCGACCACAACATTTTGAACTGTCGTGATATATATCGTTTTTGCCCACATCTCTCAATAGTGAAGAATCACTTGGAATACTAAAAACGTTTCATATCCAGATCCAGATCCAGATCCAGATAATCACCAACATCTAATCATTTCGTCCTTCTCACACACCCAACCTCTCAACCACATTTTGGCTGAATCCGCCCGAATCCAATTTTTCAGATATCTTGTTCACAGACAAACAAACAAACAGACAGAGGCAGAGCAGAGCGACAAACATGGTGGCAGAGCAACAAACATGGAGAGACAACGGATCTGGTCAGAACCCTTAGCTTTGATAAACCGGAAAGACATATGGCACGATTCAAGTCTAACGCACTCGGACCTGGAACCGGAACCTAGTGTTGATTTTGTTCAGGACTTGCCCTGCTGTCCCATTATCAGTTCACGCACCATGAGGCTCCATTTTACGGAGAAATAAAAAAACCGGAAGATATAAAAAGAGTACAAAAGGAGTGCAGGTTACCTTCAAAATTATTCCGGGTGATTTTACTTCAACCGGTTGTGGTTCACAATCTCCTGCAAAACAATGAATGTGTTGGAATCAAATATAAACACGATCATGAAACACCTCCACTGGTGAGCAATTGCATTTTGATCCACAATAACAGGAAGTCAGCAATCCCAGCATTTGTGAACATTCTTGTTCATGCAAATAAAACACTGCAGTTGAAAACTGTATCAATCCTTCACCGTCATGGTGAGCCTCTCCATTGGATCCTTCTGAATCATCCCAGTCAGAAGGGAAACCAATGTTTCCCTTCCAAAGGTTGGTGAACTGTTTCCCACATTGAAGTCAGTCTTGTCATGTGATGTCTGCAAAGAAGCAAAAAAATGTATTTGTGACTGAATCCTAAACAATCGTTGCAACAAATACTTACATTTACATAATAAGCATATTCCAAACAAGCACTCACTGATGCCACAACTAAGGTTTGACTCAAAACGAATAAAATACATTTTCATTCATCAAATAAGTTATGGTGTACAACACAAAAGTTTTTTCTTAGCTGAAAAAGAAACCCTCTAAACTCAATAATTGGATATATGTGGTTTCTATACCACAAAGAAACCCTCTAAAAAAATATTCCATATTAAATGCCAAGTCTATATGTGGTTTTATTCAGCCGAGGGCAAGCAAAGCGAGGACAAGGCTGCTTATTCCTGATACAGTGCCTTCAGAATGTATTCACACCCCTTGACCATTTTCGAATATCTTGTTGTGTTACAGGCTGAATTTAAAATGGATGACATCGATATTTCTTTTGTCACTGATCGACACATAATACGGTATTTTCCAGTGTATTGATCGCGCTTATTTATCTGCAAAAAAGTTAAAAGTGGGGAGTGTGGTTAATACACAGATATCGGAAAAAAAGTGTCAAAAACAATCAATGCTGAATTGAAATTTTATTCCAATTGTCACACATATACCAGCAGATCTACACTGTTGGCCATAAAGATGGAATAAAATATTTTTGACATGATTCCACAGTTTCTTTGGTATTTGACAGTCTACGTGTAAACAAAAGGGCAACTGAGTGATTACATAACGTTTCCCCATTACACAGGTGATATGATAACATTGAAAAAATGTGTATTACGTAATAATTTTTTTTGTTAGGGACTATAAAAGCCCATGCATGTGATATTCTGTCCCTTTCCCTGATTCAACAGTGTTAAACGAGGCTGGTTTTTTTTCGAGTTCCTTGTACCGTTTGCAAGAAAATTCGGTAGAGACGTTCCCTGGGCTATGCCTGGTCCAACGGAACTAGCAATACGCGAGAGAGTGGTAGCACTGCGGCAGGAGGGCTACAAACAGAGTGATATCGCAGATGTCGTCGGGATATCACAGAGTACAGTCTGTAAGATCCTGAAACGTCAACGTGAGGCGGGGAATGTGCGGCCGCGGAAACCTCCAGGACGTCCAAGATTAACCACGAGATGAGATGATCGCCAACTGTTGAATCTCTGCCGCAGAAACCGGAAAATGCCGACGAGTCGTCTTCGTCGCTTGTGGAGGAGACATCATGGGATCCACGTTTCCCGGTCAACCGTTAATCAGAGATTGCTCCAACATGGTTACCGAGCACGACGGTTGACTAAATGTCCACGCCTGGCTGTTCGCCACAGAGTTGCTCGTCTTCGCTGGGCTAGGGAGCACAGAAGGCTTCATCCTGGACACTGGCGACATGTTGTCTTCATGGACGAGAGCCGCTACATCCTTGACCGTACAGATGGGAGACAACGAGTTCGTCGATTACCCGGGGAGAACCTTCGTGATGACTGCATCCACGAGACGACAAGGTGGTGGCGGCTCAGTGATGATATGGGCCGGCATCCATTATGGAGGGAAAGCGCCACTGGTGGTTCCGGACGGAAACGTCAACGCCGTCGTGTACCGGGATATCTTGGAGTACCACTGCCTTCCACATGCAAGACGAGTGTATGGAGACAATTTCCGACTGCAGGACGACAACGCTAGACCGCACAGGGCCGCTGCAGTAAGGGAATTCCTTGAGGCAGAGGGCGTGGAACAGTTGCCATGGCCAGCTTGCTCGCCGGATATGAACCCCATAGAGCATGCATGGGATGCCCCAGGCCGAGCCATCAACGACAGAGATGTTATTCCTCAAACTTTGCATGAGTTGGCCGACGCTCTGAGGGAAGAATGGGATGCTATGCCTGTTGACGTCGTCAACAAGCTAGTGGACAGCCTGCCACGAGGTCTGCACGCCCTGATTCGTGCCAGGGGTGGACATACCCGCTATTAGTGACTGAGTAACAACAAGGACTCTACTGTGATGCAAATTGATCCATGAAATCACCCCCAAAAATGTTATCTGGAAAACTGACAGATTTAAAAAGAAATGTGTCATGATCCTTAATTTACTGTCTATTGTCGTCATTGTCATTTTACGCTCAAGACACCAACCTATTAGGACTGATAATTAATAAAAATCACTGTCAAATGTGCGTAAGAGACAGAATAATAAAGAAAAGTGGTTATACGCAACATATATGCCAATGGTAATTTAGATTGAAATAATGATGCTATGAAAAGTTGTTGAAAAAAAAATATTGCATCTTTATCGCCAACAGTTTACATTCCACATATCGGGGAACATTTCGAGCTGAAAGGCCGGGTTCACAATGGCTCCTATGGCGCATCGTTGCCAGGCCCTATTTTGGGGGGAAACACCTCCTTAGACCCTGATTTATCAAATGCCTTGACCAAACATTTATGCATCATGGGTGATTAACGTTGTGGTCAAGTTTAATCAGAATTATGTGTGTAGTTTCTGAGAAGAAAGCAAATACCCATTTCAGGGGACAAGCCCCTGCAACCTCTATAGGGGCCGATTTTTTTGAGGCCGTGACCAAACTTTGGTACATCATGGGTATTGAAGGTTGTGGTAAAGTTTCATCGAAATTGTGTGTAGTTTCAAAGGAAAAAGCTAATTCCTATTTTAGGGGTCAATCCGGGATCCACTTTGACCCTCGATAGACCCCATAGACCACGATTTGTTGTCATTCCCCCCAAAACATTCAGCGGTTTCCAAGAAATAATTTTATTATTAATTGCATTTAGTCCAAGATGGCTGCCATATCGCCCAACATCAGTGCCCAACATCACTAATGCTCTCGTGGCCGAATGAAACTTATTCACCGAATTTTCTCGTAACTCGACCACAACATTTTGAAATATCGTGATATATACTTGACAATGTGCCGAGTTTAAAATTTTTCCATTCAGCGCTTTCCGAGAAATAATTTTTTAATTAGTTGCACTTCGTCCAAAATGGCTGCCAGACCACATTCTGCATGGGTGTCAATCCTGCGCTGAAAGTGTTGGCTCAATCGGACATGGAGGCCATGAGCAGGTCTGACTTTCGTTCACTTTCATTCCATTAAAAGGGTGCAACTTATCTTCGCTTGAATAAATTTCAGAAACATATTTTCTCATCAATATAAAAAGTTTCAATCATGAATTTTGGCCAACACCAAGTAATTTCCGTTAATATAATCAGCACTATTTTCTTGAAGAGTAGTCATAGTGGGTGCAGTGAGTTGGTCATGCGGCGTAGTAGTATTTACACCCAGCCAATAAAAAGCCAGTATTGTCACAGTTCAAGAAACAACAACAACAACAGGCATTTTAAGGCCATTTTCCCTGCAAGAGTGGGGGTTAGCCTTGTGGTCCCCAAGACGATCTTCTCCATTTTGCCCTATTTTCTGCATCTCCCCTTGTTAACCCCCTTGCCCGCATTTCTTCTTCGACCATCTTTAGCCAAGTCTTTCTCGGTCTTCCCTGTCCTCTACTTCCTTCTACATTCATTTCCATCACTCTTCTCAACCAGTCACTTTCATCCTTCCTCAACACATGACCAAACCATCTCAAACTGTTTCTCTTCACAGCATCCATCACAGGCTCTATTCCCATCATCTTTCGCAATTCATCATTTGTCTTCCTCTCTCTCAACGATACTCCACACATCTACCGAACCATTCGCATTTCTACCCTTTCCAGCCTTCGTTGCTGCGTTCATTACCCATGTCTCGCTCCCATAAATCGTAACACTTCTCACACATGCAGCATACACCTTTCCCTTCAGCTTCAACGACACTCCCCTCCTCGTCAGCACGCGACTCAGTTCCCGAAACTTCTTCCACGCACATCTCACTCCAGCAACCGTTGCTGAGTCTGATCCACCTTCTCCATTCAGCATGTCTCCGAGGTAACAAAATGTTTTCACACCTTCTCAAAGATCCAACTCAGCATTTCCTCCATCTGCAGCTCCCTCTGTGCACACCTTACAATTGAATGTAGAGACCTGTGACACTGTGCTCTTGGGAACCTTCAATGCAGCAGAAATTATTTTGTAGGATTCCCCAGATCTGTGCCTCGACACAATCCTGTCTCTGAGCTCTGCAGGCAGTTCCTTCGACCTCATGGCTTGGTTTTTGCTCTAATATGCAGTCAGCTGTGAGACCTTATATAGACAGGTGTGTGCCTTTCCAAATCATGTCCAATCAATTGAATTTACCACAGGTGGACTCCAATCAAGGTGCAGAAGCATCTCAAAGATGATCAAGAGAAATGGGAGGGACCTGACCTAAATTTCAAGTGTCATCGCAAAGGGTCTGAATACTTATGTCAATGTGATATTTCAGTTTTTTCTTTTTAATAAATTTGCAAAACTTTCTAAAATCCTGTTTTCTCTTTGTCATTATGGGGTATTGAGTGTAGATTGATGAGGGAAAAAATGAATTTAAACGATTTCAGCATAAGGCTGCAACATAACAAAATGTGAAAAAAGTGAAGGGGTCTGAATATTTTCTGAATGCACTGTATGTATCGGCATCGACTCCATAATCAAGTGGAGTGCTATACATGGTGTTTAAGAGTTGTGAAGGCATCAGGCAGTATCTGTTGGAAGGCTCTGAAGGTGGTATGGAGGCAAGGAGTGGTGCCCAGTCAATGGACAAGGGCGGAATGAGTTTATATTCCAAAGCAGGAGGAGGCTGTGACACTTGAGCAGTTTCGACCAATATCATTGCTCGATGTAGATGGGAAGATATTGATGAGTGTCTTTGCGGCACGGATCTCAGGCTTCATCAGAAGGAATGGTTTTGTGGATGGTTCTGTGCAGAAGGCAGGAATACCAGGATTACCAGGATGCGTTGAACATTCGGCAATGGTCTGTCAAGTGTTACAGGAGGCAAAGAGGCAAAGGAAGGATGTTGCGGTGGTATGGCTGGATTTGGAGAATGCATATGGGTCAGTGCTGTATGCCTTGATCAGGTATGCCATGGATTTCTTTTGGGTGCCACGGAGATTTAGGGATTTTTTGATGGCATATTATGATCAGTTTTGGATGCCGTTTGTGACACAGTCCTATGTAACAGAGTGGCAGAAGTTGTAAGTGGGGATCCCGATGGGATGTACCATCTCCCCTATTTTGTTTGTGCTGGTTATGGAATTGTTGATACGTGTGGTGAGTGGACATGGGAAAGAAGTGGAGATGGCCCCTGGTCAGAGTTTGCCAGTGATGTTTGCATTCATGGATGACCTGACAGTTGTCCAACAGTCCGCTGTGCAGCAGTAGAGGTACTGGGACGACTGGAAAGGTTGATGCGGTGGCTAAGAATGGGATTTAAAGCAAGAAAGCCGAAGAGTGTGGTAGTGAGACGAGGAGTGGTGGATAACATGCACAGGTTTGAGCTGGGAGGGGAGGTGGTTCCATCATTGGTGGAGGCCCCTGTGAACAGTTTGGGAAGATGGTATACAGTGGAGTTGAATGACGTGGGAAGAGTGGAGGAGGTCAGAAACAAGCTTTTGAGAGGTTTGAAGAGGCTTGATGGGTGTGGTTTGCCAGGTCAGTTGAAGGTATGGTGTTTGAAGTTTGGATTGATGCCATGAGTATTGTGGCCATTGATGATGTATGACATTGCGATTGGGCATGTGGAGAGGATGGAGGTTGTGGTGAGAGGGTTTGTGAGGAGGTGGTTGGGAGTGCCACGCTGTTTGACGGACATTGCCTTTTATGGTCAGGGTGGAAAACTCCGGTTTCCCTTGACATCATTAACCGAGGAGTTTAAGGTGGTGAGGGTGCGGGAGTTCATGATGTTGCAGGATGTTGCAGGATTCAAGTGATGCAGTGGCAAAGAATGCTCTCCCAGAGAAGAAGGGAAGTCGGAAGTGGAATGCAAGAGCAGAGGTGGATGAGATGGAGTAGCGGCTTGGGGTGGATGAAGCGTGAGCGATGGGGAAAGGCATGTGTGAAAGAGAGGAGGAAGATGGTTGAGAGGGATGGGAGAAGAAAGGAGGAGGAGGGGAGATATGTGAAAGCAGTCAGCCATGCACAGCAAGGTGCTTGGACTAGGTGGGAAGGTGTGCGGGTGAGGACATTGAAGTGGCAAGAGATTTGGAGGATGGAGCCAATATTGTTGAGTTTCCTGTTGCGGGCAACGTATGATTTGCTTCCGTCACCAGAAAACTTGAGATTGTGGGGGTTGTTGCAGGAGGAGAGATGTTATTTGTGTGGAGGTTTGGGAACGGTAAACCATGCACCGAGTGCATGCTCAGTATCATTGGCAGCAGGAAGATACAAGTGGTGGTATGATCAGGTGCTGGCAGTGGTAGTGCAGATGGTGCAACAAGAGGTTCTGAGATCGAGAGAGAGAAGAGTGGAGAAGGAGACCGATGGGGGAGAGGTGTTGTTTGTCAAAGAGGGCCAAGTGGTAAGACGTGGAAAGAGGAGGACGTGGAAAGCAAGAGGGCTGTCAGATGCTTGTGATTGGCAGGTGGTGGCAGACCTAAAGCCACAATTGGTATTCCCAGAGGAGATCTGTGTGACAAGGTTGCGGCCTGACATTGTCATCTGGTCAGGTGCAATAAGAGAGATCATCTTCGGGGAATTGTCTGTACCTTGGGAAGAGAACATGGAGGAGGTGCACGAGAGGAAGAGAGGAAAGTACAGTGAGCTGGAGGCAGAGTGTCGGAAGAAGGGTTGGCGAGTGTCTTGTCAGTCATTTGAGGTGGGGTGTAGAGGGTCGATTGGCAATTCCTTTTCTGCATTTCTTGCTCAGCTGGGAGTGTGTGGGACAGAAAGAAGTAATGTGCGACAAAGTGGCCAAGGTTGCCTTGAAAGGTTCACTTTGGATTTGGAGGAAGTTTATGGAGGCATGTCGAACAATGTAGGTTGAGGTTATGGGGGGTGGTTCATTTCAGTCTAAAGGGGTAGCGACTGAGCACAGAAGGGAAATGGAGAGGTGTGATTGGTGTGTGTGTGTGTGTTTCAGGAGTGTTTGTGTGTGTGTGTGTGTGTGTGTTGCAGGAGTGGGTGTGGTTTTGCATGAATGTGTTTTTGTTTGAGTGGTGCATTTTTTGTCGTTTTTTTGGTGTGTGAGTGAGTGGATGAGGGGCTGTTGATTCTGGGAGTGGAGGCAGTTTTGTTGTAGTCTGTGTTCTAACTGGCTGGGGGTGGGAGTGTGTATGCATCTGGGTGTAGCTGCTGCATGTGGAGGCAGGCATATGTGCCCCTGCTGGCCCACCTTGGCTGACCGTATCGAGGTTGAAGGGCCGAAACGGGATGATGCTGAGGATCTCGACTGAGGACCTGGTCAGTGAGGTACACTTGTGACCAGGTGTGTTTTGAAATTATATATATGCATACAGGATGAGTCAATGGAATGTGACTGTTTTTAAAGCGTTATTGTGGAGAACTGGGTTGAATAAAAAGCAAAACGCCTTCAGTTGAAAAACAGCAGTACAATTCAATTTATTAATCTGTGCATATTTTTCAAAAATAACATCTTTTAAGTGGCCTCCACCGAAACGGATACATTCATGTACTCCAGTCAATGGAATGTGACGGTTTTCGGAAAGAAGCTGCAGCTAAAGGCATGCTGTGGGGTGGGGGGGGGGGGGGGGGGGGGGGAAACCTTGTGTGTCACGTGATCTTAAAGTTGCTTAGTTTCTCTTGCCAATGTAGCGAGAGACAGGAAGGAGAACTGGTCGGTGCCACAACACGGTAAGAGCATTTTTTTGAATGCAAATCGGCAGTGCAGGTGCAGAGAAGATTTAGACGTGAGTTTGGTGTTGCACGGCACGGTAGAATTCCCTCTCGTAACATTATTTTGAAGTGGGTGGAAAAATTCAACAACATCGAGTGTTTGTGATCACTTTGTTGGCAGTGCACGAACGGTCCGCACACCGGAGACCATTGGGAGCGTTAGGGAAGCGGTGTTGCTCGCTCTGCACGATGACCTCCAATTTCATCCCGATAAAATTCAAACTGTGCAGAGTGTGAAAGAAATCGATAAAGTGGCTCGACTGGCATTTTGCAAGCAGTCCATGGACATTTTGAATGAAAATCTAGCTGTTTTGCACAAATTAATATGTCGGACGAGGCGCATTTCCACCTCTCTGGGTTCATCAACAAACAGAACTCTCGTTATTGGAGTGACGAACAACCTGCGCAGATGTTTCAAAGACCATTGCACAGTGCGAACGTCACAGTTTGGTGTGGCGTTTCTGCCTTTGGGATTATCGGACCATACTTTTTTTTGAAGAAAGTAACCGTACTGTGACCGTAAACTCAGAGCGACATCCACAAATGCTGGCAATTTTGGAGTTCCCTGGTGACGTATGTCGTATGTATACCTGGTTCTCTGGTACTCAGCAATTTTGGCCTAAATAATGCAGATATCAAGAAAATGAACAGATACCAAGACCTCAAGAATGAAGTGAAAATATCTTCGAAGCTGAAGAGCGTCGAAATTGTACCAGTGATAATGAGGCAACGGGAATGATAAAGAAACTTTTGGATATCTTAAAAAAACCATCCCTGGGAACATTAACACAAACGAAACAATTTGACGTTGTACAGGACTCAGTGACGATCCTGAAAAGAGCCCTTGGAACAAAACTCTGAGAACAACAAAATGTCACAACTTAGCCCATGAATCGCAATCCTTCACCAAAGCGGGGGGAGGGGGAGGGGAGATGGGGGATACTTTAAGCCCTACGAGGACTCCATTCCACCTTCAAAAGCCCAAATTATGGAGATAACAACCAACGACACACATAAATGCACACATACATAGTCGCCGACATACGCACACACACACACACACACACACACACACACACACACACACACACACACACACACACACACACACACACACACACACACACACACACACACCTCATCCATCCAATTATAATAGATATTCACAGTACTAATCCCACCGAATCTGTGTCAAGGTACGAATATCTTGTTTCTTAACAGATGATATGTGCATGACACACAGTTGGGGCGATTTCTGACACCTTTTCTACAGACGTCGTTGCAATTCACCCCTTTCATGGAAGACGCCGTTGCTGGTGTGGAAGTGTAATTTATGAAGCAAGTAATTTCTATGAGCCACAACCTGCTTTCCTAGTGTGCAAGTTTTTTTGTGGTTTCCATGCAGAATCTGGGATTTCCTACAGTTGGCAAGTTATCTTCGACACTGACCAAATTCGTTTGCTCGAGAAAAGTAAAAATTCTTAGTGGAGGCAATGGTAGACCACATATTGTCATGAGAAAATCATTTATGACTGAGGGTAATATGATTACAGATGGGATGTTCTTTTGAAATAATGTAATGTTGGATTTAGTATGTCTCATTGAAGTTCCATGAGTTTCATAAGTAAAGATATTGTTTTTTCTTGGTATGGCTGACAGCTGGCATCGCAATGTCTGAGAGGAGGTAAATTAGTATTCAGAACTGTCCATTGTTTGGTGAAACTAATTACTATTGATGCTTGCTTGCCAAGGTGCTTGGTAAACATGTGTTCGTTATGACAAATCGTCTCAGTACGAGGTCTAAAAACTACCATTGTTTTACTAAATTAGATGGAAATATTTGTAAGGTGTGTCCCCTCCAACTTTTGCCTACGTGACTTCTGGGGATGGTAATTCACGTATCCATCCTCAACTTAATGTTACAACTGGGTTCTGAGAAAATTGTGTATAGAACTATAAAAATTGCATGCAGTATTGAGTTTTAAAACAAAACTAAACTGAACAACGGTTCGGAGATAATATACCTGTAATTCATACAATTGCATGTAGGTTTACTCCGTCCGGGTAGCTATCTCTGGGAATTGTCAGCGTTCTCAGTAAAATCTTTCAAAAGAACGATAATTAAACACTGAATCAAAATAGCTCATTAGTATTTGATAAAGGTTCGTCTAAAATATAAAATCCTATAAAAATCCATGTAGACGAGCTCTCTCTGGCTCTCTGATATAGGTTCACACCTCTTACTTATGAGGGAAAAGATGAGTTTGCAGATTGGAAAAGGATGTGATTGTCATAGCTACTGAGTGACCTTTTGATTAAATGAGGACTTTCTTATTGTATGCCTGTTTTTATAGATTTCTAAATATTAACCATAATAATAATAATAATAATAATAATAATAATAATAATAATAATAATAATAAAGGAGTCATATAGCCCCATCAAGCAGAGTATACTACCCTTATGGCGCTTTACATTATCATGCGAACGCCCACACACACACAAACATACACACACACAGACACACCTTCACTCTTGCCCTATTCCTCTCCCTCCCCATTCAAAACCACAGATGTGTACTCCCCCTCCTCGATAAAACCATAAAGTTAATGTCCCTGCTCAATGGCATTATAAAACGTTGCTGCAAAGTTATAATAACGTTAATGCAACGTTATGATTGATAGAGACTTGGCGTTGAAGAGTCTCGACCAACACATTCTTCTCATTAAAGAATTTGAAAATGCAGATCTGCTCTCAGCGGGGAGTACTCTCATCTCAATATTTCACTCGACCAATCACATTGTATCACCCCGATCCTTGCTCCCTCCCACCCAAACTTTGCCCAAACAATCCGACTGCTCTCCTCCCTTCTCTTCGCTCTCCCTCTCCCCCCCCCCCCCCCCCCCCCCTCCACTTGCTCCTCCCACTTGAAATTGAATAAAAATCAGAACTGATGTCCAAATCGGAGGATACTTCACTTGGCTGGTCGATTCTGTATGTTCATACTGTATGTTAACTGTATTCTATGCATGCTGGTGTTTGGTATGTTTTCTTGTGCATCTCTACTGTACCAGGATTTCACTTGGGACCTTCTGTGATGTCGACTGCATACTGTGCATGCTACTGTATCCTTATGATGTTTTCTTTGTGCATCTCTACTGTACCAGGATTTCACTTGGACCTTCTGTGAATCTTGCAATGTAATTTGTGAATTGTAATATGCTCTTCTATGGATTGATAAAGGTTATTGTTTCTTGCTGTGTATTTCCTTGTAGACAGAAAGTGTTGTCCTCCTCGGGAATTAAAATTTGTGATTC
>NW_027619801.1:0-30142 GCF_964187855.1 Myxine glutinosa
CTTTTCGCACTTGTGTTAGTGTTGAAAAACCACTTTTCGCACTTGTGTTAGTGTTGAAAAACCACTTTTCGCACTTGTGTTAGTGTTGAAAAACCACTTTTCGCACTTGTGTTTGTGCAGGAAACCACTTTTGCACTTGTATTAGTGTGGAAAAAACACTTTTTGCACTTGTGATAGTGTTGAAAAACCACTTTTTGCACTTGTGTTAGTGTTGAAAAAACACTTTTCGCACTTGTGTTGGTGCAGGAAACCACTTTTGCACTTGTATTAGTGTGGAAAATACACTTTTCGCACTTGTGTTAGTGTTGAAAAACCACTTTTCGCACTTGTGTTAGTGTTGAAAAACCACTTTTCGCACGTGTGATGGTGCAGGAAACCACTTTTGCACTTGTATTAGTGTGGAAAAAACACTTTTTGCACTTGTGATAGTGTTGAAAAACCACTTTTCGCACTTGTGTTAGTGTTGAAAAAACACTTTTCGCACTTGTGTTGGTGCAGGAAACCACTTTTGCACTTGTATTAGTGTGGAAAAAACACTTTTCGCACTTGTGTTAGTGTTGAAAAACCACTTTTCGCACTTGTGTTTGTGCAGGAAACCACTTTTGCACTTGTATTAGTGTGGAAAAAACACTTTTTGCACTTGTGATAGTGTTGAAAAACCACTTTTTGCACTTGTGTTAGTGTTGAAAAACCACTTTTCGCACTTGTGTTGATGCAGGACACCACTTTTGCACTTGTATTAGTGTGGAAAAACCACTTTTCGCACTTGTGTTAGTGTTGAAAAACCACTTTTCGCACTTGTGTTAGTGTTGAAAAACCACTTTTCGCACGTGTGATGGTGCAGGAAACCACTTTTGCACTTGTATTAGTGTGGAAAAAACACTTTTTGCACTTGTGATAGTGTTGAAAAACCACTTTTCGCACTTGTGTTAGTGTTGAAAAAACACTTTTCGCACTTGTGTTGGTGCAGGAAACCACTTTTGCACTTGTATTAGTGTGGAAAAAACACTTTTCGCACTTGTGTTAGTGTTGAAAAAGCACTTTTCGCACTTGTGTTAGTGTTGAAAAACCACTTTTCGCACTTGTGTTAGTGTTGAAAAACCACTTTTCGCACTTGTATTGGTGCAGGAAACCACTTTTGCACTTGTATTAGTGTGGAAAAAACACTTTTTGCACTTGTGATAGTGTTGAAAAAACACATTTTGCATTTGTGTTAGTGTTGAAAAACTACTTTTCGCAATTGTGTTGGTGCAAGAAACCACTTTTGCACTTGTATTAGTGTGGAAAAAACACTTTTTGCACTTGTGATAGTGTTGAAAAAACACTTTTTGCACTTGTGTTGGTGCAGGAAACCACTTTTGCACTTGTATTAGTGTGGAAAAACCACTTTTCGCACGTGTGTTAGTGTTGAAAAACCACTTTTCGCACTTGTGTTGGTGCAGGAAACCACTTTTGCACTTGTATTAGTGTGGAAAAAACACTTTTTGCACTTGTGATAGTGTTGAAAAACCACTTTTCACACTTGTGATGGTGCAGGAAACCACTTTTGCACTTGTATTAGTGTGGAAAAAACACTTTTTGCACTTGTGATAGTGTTGAAAAACCACTTTTCGCACTTGTGTTAGTGTTGAAAAACCACTTTTCACACTTGTGTTGGTGCAGGAAACCACTTTTGCACTTGTATTAGTGTAGAAAAAACACTTTTTGCACTTGTGATAGTTTTGAAAAACCACTTTTCGCACTTGTGTTAGTGTTGAAAAACCACTTTTCGCACCTGTGTTGGTGCAGGAAACCACTTTTGCACTTGTATTAGTGTGGAAAAAACACTTTTTGCACTTGTGATAGTGTTGAAAAACCAATTTCGCACTTGTGTTAGTGTTGAAAAACCACTTTTCGCACTCGTGCTGGTGCAGGAAGCCACTTTTGCACTTGTATTAGTGTGGAAAAAGCACTTTTTGCACTTGTGATAGTGTTGAAAAACCACTTTTCGCACTTGCGTTAGTGTTGAAAAACCAATTTTTGCACTTGTGTTAGTGTTGAAAAACCACTTTTCGCACTTGTGTTGGTGCAGGAAACCACTTTTGCACTTGTGTTAGTGTGGAAAAACACTTTTCGCACTTGTGTTAGTGTTGAAAAACCACTTTTCGCACTTGTGTTAGTGTTGAAAAACCACTTTTCGCACTTGTGTTAGTGTTGAAAAACCACTTTTCGCACTTGTGTTGGTGCAGGAAACCACTTTTGCACTTGTATTAGTGTGGAAAAACCACTTTTCGCACTTGTGTTATTGTTGATAGACCACTTTTCGCACTTGTGTTAGTGTTGAAAAACCACTTTTCGCACTTGTGTTGGTGCAGGAAACCACTTTTGCACTTGTATTTGTGTGGAAAAAACACTTTTTGCACTTGTGATAGTGTTGAAAAACCACTTTTTGCACTTGTGTTAGTGTTGAAAAACCACTTTTCGCACTTGTGCTGGTGCAGGAAACCACTTTTGCACTTGTATTAGTGTGGAAAAAACACTTTTTGCACTTGTGATGGTGTTGAAAAACCACTTTTCGCACTTGTGTTAGTGTTGAAAAACCACTTTTCGCACTTGTGTTAGTGTTGAAAAACCACTTTTCGCACTTGTGTTAGTGTTGAAAAACCACTTTTCGCACTTGTGTTAGTGTTGAAAAACCACTTTTCGCACTTGTGTTTGTGCAGGAAACCACTTTTGCACTTGTATTAGTGTGGAAAAAACACTTTTTGCACTTGTGATAGTGTTGAAAAACCACTTTTTGCACTTGTGTTAGTGTTGAAAAACCACTTTTCGCACTTGTGTTGATGCAGGACACCACTTTTGCACTTGTATTAGTGTGGCAAAACCACTTTTCGCACTTGTGTTAGTGTTGAAAAACCACTTTTCGCACTTGTGTTAGTGTTGAAAAACCACTTTTCGCACGTGTGATGGTGCAGGAAACCACTTTTGCACTTGTATTAGTGTGGAAAAAACACTTTTTGCACTTGTGATAGTGTTGAAAAACCACTTTTCGCACTTGTGTTAGTGTTGAAAAAACACTTTTCGCACTTGTGTTGGTGCAGGAAACCACTTTTGCACTTGTATTAGTGTGGAAAAAACACTTTTCGCACTTGTGTTAGTGTTGAAAAACCACTTTTCGCACTTGTGTTAGTGTTGAAAAACCACTTTTCGCACGTGTGATGGTGCAGGAAACCACTTTTGCACTTGTATTAGTGTGGAAAAAACACTTTTTGCACTTGTGATAGTGTTGAAAAACCACTTTTCGCACTTGTGTTAGTGTTGAAAAACCACTTTTCGCACTTGTGTTGGTGCAGGAAACCACTTTTGCACTTGTATTAGTGTGGAAAAAACACTTTTCGCACTTGTGTTAGTGTTGAAAAACCACTTTTCGCACTTGTGTTTGTGCAGGAAACCACTTTTGCACTTGTATTAGTGTGGAAAAAACACTTTTTGCACTTGTGATAGTGTTGAAAAACCACTTTTTGCACTTGTGTTAGTGTTGAAAAACCACTTTTCGCACTTGTGTTAGTGTTGAAAAACCACTTTTCGCACTTGTGTTAGTGTTGAAAAACCACTTTTCGCACTTGTGTTAGTGTTGAAAAACCACTTTTCGCACTTGTGTTAGTGTTGAAAAACCACTTTTCGCACGTGTGATGGTGCAGGAAACCACTTTTGCACTTGTATTAGTGTGGAAAAAACACTTTTTGCACTTGTGATAGTGTTGAAAAACCACTTTTCGCACTTGTGTTAGTGTTGAAAAAACACTTTTCGCACTTGTGTTGGTGCAGGAAACCACTTTTGCACTTGTATTAGTGTGGAAAAAACACTTTTCGCACTTGTGTTAGTGTTGAAAAAGCACTTTTCGCACTTGTGTTAGTGTTGAAAAACCACTTTTCGCACTTGTGTTAGTGTTGAAAAACCACTTTTCGCACTTGTATTGGTGCAGGAAACCACTTTTGCACTTGTATTAGTGTGGAAAAAACACTTTTTGCACTTGTGATAGTGTTGAAAAAACACATTTTGCATTTGTGTTAGTGTTGAAAAACTACTTTTCGCAATTGTGTTGGTGCAGGAAACCACTTTTGCACTTGTATTAGTGTGGAAAAAACACCCTTTGCACTTGTGATAGTGTTGAAAAAACACTTTTTGCACTTGTGTTAGTGTTGAAAAACCACTTTTCGCACTTGTGTTAGTGTTGAAAAACCACTTTTCGCACTTGTGTTGGTGCAGGAAACCACTTTTGCACTTGTATTAGTGTGGAAAAAACACTTTTTGCACTTGTGATAGTGTTGAAAAACCACTTTTTGCACTTGTGTTAGTGTTGAAAAACCACTTTTCGCACTTGTGTTGGTGCAGGAAACCACTTTTGCACTTGTAGTAGTGTGGAAAAAACACTTTTTGCACTTGTGTTAGTGTTGAAAAACCACTTTTCGCACTTGTGTTAGTGTTGAAAAACCACTTTTCGCACTTGTGTTAGTGTTGAAAAACCACTTTTCGCACTTGTGTTGGTGCAGGAAACCACTTTTGCACTTGTATTAGTGTGGAAAAAACACTTTTTGCACTTGTGATAGTGTTGAAAAAACACTTTTTGCACTTGTGTTAGTGTTGAAAAAACACTTTTTGCACTTGTGTTAGTGTTGAAAAACCACTTTTCGCACTTGTGTTGGTGCAGGAAACCACTTTTGCACTTGTATTAGTGTGGAAAAACCACTTTTCGCACTTGTGTTCGTGTTGAAAAACCACTTTTCGCACTTGTGTTAGTGTTGAAAAACCACTTTTCGCACTCGTGCTGGTGCAGGAAGCCACTTTTGCACTTGTATTAGTGTGGAAAAAACACTTTTTGCACTTGTGATAGTGTTGAAAAACCACTTTTCGCACTTGTGTTAGTGTTGAAAAACCACTTTTCGCACTCGTGCTGGTGCAGGAAGCCACTTTTGCACTTGTATTAGTGTGGAAAAAGCACTTTTTGCACTTGTGATAGTGTTGAAAAACCACTTTTCGCACTTGCGTTAGTGTTGAAAAACCACTTTTTGCACTTGTGTTAGTGTTGAAAAACCACTTTTCGTACTTGTGTTGGTGTTGAAAAACCACTTTTCGCACTTGTGTTGGTGCAGGAAACCACTTTTGCACTTGTATTAGTGTGGAAAAACCACTTTTCGCACTTGTGTTAGTGTTGAAAAACCACTTTTCGCACGTGTGTTAGTGTTGAAAAACCACTTTTCGCACTTGTGTTGGTGCAGGAAACCACTTTTGCACTTGTATTAGTGTGGAAAAAACACTTTTTGCACTTGTGATAGTGTTGAAAAAACACTTTTTGCACTTGTGTTAGTGTTGAAAAACCACTTTTCGCACTTGTGTTGGTGCAGGAAACCACTTTTGCACTTGTATTAGTGTGGAAAAACCACTTTTCGCACTTGTGTTAGTGTTGAAAAACCACTTTTCGCACGTGTGTTAGTGTTGAAAAACCACTTTTCGCACTTGTGTTGGTGCAGGAAACCACTTTTGCACTTGTATTAGTGTGGAAAAAACACTTTTTGCACTTGTGATAGTGTTGAAAAACCACTTTTCGCACTTGTGTTAGTGTTGAAAAACCACTTTTCGCACTTGTGTTAGTGTTGAAAAACCACTTTTCGCACTTGTATTAGTGTGGAAAAAACACTTTTTGCACTTGTGATAGTGTTGAAAAACCACTTTTTGCACTTGTGTTAGTGTTGAAAAACCACTTTTCGCACTTGTGTTGATGCAGGACACCACTTTTGCACTTGTATTAGTGTGGCAAAACCACTTTTCGCACTTGTGTTAGTGTTGAAAAACCACTTTTCGCACTTGTGTTAGTGTTGAAAAACCACTTTTCGCACGTGTGATGGTGCAGGAAACCACTTTTGCACTTGTATTAGTGTGGAAAAAACACTTTTTGCACTTGTGATAGTGTTGAAAAACCACTTTTCGCACTTGTGTTAGTGTTGAAAAAACACTTTTCGCACTTGTGTTGGTGCAGGAAACCACTTTTGCACTTGTATTAGTGTGGAAAAAACACTTTTCGCACTTGTGTTAGTGTTGAAAAACCACTTTTCGCACTTGTGTTAGTGTTGAAAAACCACTTTTCGCACGTGTGATGGTGCAGGAAACCACTTTTGCACTTGTATTAGTGTGGAAAAAACACTTTTTGCACTTGTGATAGTGTTGAAAACCACTTTTCGCACTTGTGTTAGTGTTGAAAAAACACTTTTCGCACTTGTGTTGGTGCAGGAAACCACTTTTGCACTTGTATTAGTGTGGAAAAAACACTTTTCGCACTTGTGTTAGTGTTGAAAAACCACTTTTCGCACTTGTGTTTGTGCAGGAAACCACTTTTGCACTTGTATTAGTGTGGAAAAAACACTTTTTGCACTTGTGATAGTGTTGAAAAACCACTTTTTGCACTTGTGTTAGTGTTGAAAAACCACTTTTCGCACTTGTGTTGATGCAGGACACCACTTTTGCACTTGTATTAGTGTGGAAAAACCACTTTTCGCACTTGTGTTAGTGTTGAAAAACCACTTTTCGCACTTGTGTTAGTGTTGAAAAACCACTTTTCGCACGTGTGATGGTGCAGGAAACCACTTTTGCACTTGTATTAGTGTGGAAAAAACACTTTTTGCACTTGTGATAGTGTTGAAAAACCACTTTTCGCACTTGTGTTAGTGTTGAAAAAACACTTTTCGCACTTGTGTTGGTGCAGGAAACCACTTTTGCACTTGTATTAGTGTGGAAAAAACACTTTTCGCACTTGTGTTAGTGTTGAAAAAGCACTTTTCGCACTTGTGTTAGTGTTGAAAAACCACTTTTCGCACTTGTGTTAGTGTTGAAAAACCACTTTTCGCACTTGTATTGGTGCAGGAAACCACTTTTGCACTTGTATTAGTGTGGAAAAAACACTTTTTGCACTTGTGATAGTGTTGAAAAAACACATTTTGCATTTGTGTTAGTGTTGAAAAACTACTTTTCGCAATTGTGTTGGTGCAGGAAACCACTTTTGCACTTGTATTAGTGTGGAAAAAACACTCTTTGCACTTGTGATAGTGTTGAAAAAACACTTTTTGCACTTGTGTTAGTGTTGAAAAACCACTTTTCGCACTTGTGTTAGTGTTGAAAAACCACTTTTCGCACTTGTGTTGGTGCAGGAAACCACTTTTGCACTTGTATTAGTGTGGAAAAAACACTTTTTGCACTTGTGATAGTGTTGAAAAACCACTTTTTGCACTTGTGTTAGTGTTGAAAAACCACTTTTCGCACTTGTGTTGGTGCAGGAAACCACTTTTGCACTTGTAGTAGTGTGGAAAAAACACTTTTTGCACTTGTGTTAGTGTTGAAAAACCACTTTTCGCACTTGTGTTAGTGTTGAAAAACCACTTTTCGCACTTGTGTTAGTGTTGAAAAACCACTTTTCGCACTTGTGTTGGTGCAGGAAACCACTTTTGCACTTGTATTAGTGTGGAAAAAACACTTTTTGCACTTGTGATAGTGTTGAAAAAACACTTTTTGCACTTGTGTTAGTGTTGAAAAAACACTTTTTGCACTTGTGTTAGTGTTGAAAAAACCACTTTTC
Organism: Myxine glutinosa; assembly: GCF_964187855.1. Lineage (NCBI taxonomy): Eukaryota > Metazoa > Chordata > Myxini > Myxiniformes > Myxinidae > Myxine > Myxine glutinosa. Next base: position 7,607 of record NW_027619801.1, read on the forward strand.
GCACTTGTGTTGGTGTTGAAAAACCACTTTTCGCACTTGTGTTCGTGTTGAAAAACCACTTTTCGCACTTGTGTTAGTGTTGAAAAACCACTTTTCGCACTCGTGCTGGTGCAGGAAGCCACTTTTGCACTTGTATTAGTGTGGAAAAAACACTTTTTGCACTTGTGATAGTGTTGAAAAACCACTTTTCGCACTTGTGTTAGTGTTGAAAAAACCACTTTTCGCACTCGTGCTGGTGCAGGAAGCCACTTTTGCACTTGTATTAGTGTGGAAAAAGCACTTTTTGCACTTGTGATAGTGTTGAAAAACCACTTTTCGCACTTGCGTTAGTGTTGAAAAACCACTTTTTGCACTTGTGTTAGTGTTGAAAAACCACTTTTCGTACTTGTGTTAGTGTGAAAAAACCACTTTTCGCACTTGTGTTGGTGCAGGAAACCACTTTTGCACTTGTATTAGTGTGGAAAAACCACTTTTCGCACTTGTGTTAGTGTTGAAAAACCACTTTTCGCACGTGTGTTAGTGTTGAAAAACCACTTTTCGCACTTGTGTTGGTGCAGGAAACCACTTTTGCACTTGTATTAGTGTGGAAAAAACACTTTTTGCACTTGTGATAGTGTTGAAAAAAACACTTTTTGCACTTGTGTTAGTGTTGAAAAACCACTTTTCGCACTTGTGTTGGTGCAGGAAACCACTTTTGCACTTGTATTAGTGTGGAAAAACCACTTTTCGCACTTGTGTTAGTGTTGAAAAACCACTTTTCGCACGTGTGTTAGTGTTGAAAAACCACTTTTCGCACTTGTGTTGGTGCAGGAAACCACTTTTGCACTTGTATTAGTGTGGAAAAAACACTTTTTGCACTTGTGATAGTGTTGAAAAACCACTTTTCGCACTTGTGTTAGTGTTGAAAAACCACTTTTCGCACTTGTGTTAGTGTTGAAAAACCACTTTTCGCACTTGTGTTAGTGTTGAAAAACCACTTTTCGCACTTGTGTTAGTGTTGAAAAACCACTTTTCGCACTTGTGTTGGTGCAGGAAACCACTTTTGCACTTGTATTAGTGTGGAAAAAACACTTTTCGCACTTGTGTTAGTGTTGAAAAACCACTTTTCGCACTTGTGTTAGTGTTGAAAAACCACTTTTCGCACTTGTGTTGGACGTTGGTGCAGGAAACCACTTTTGCACTTGTATTAGTGTGGAAAAAACGCTTTTTGCACTTGTGTTAGTGTTGAAAAACCACTTTTCGCACTTGTGTTAGTGTTGAAAAACCACTTTTCGCACTTGTGTTGGTGCAGGAAACCACTTTTGCACTTTTATTAGTGTGGAAAAAACACTTTTTGCACTTGTGATAGTGTTGAAAAAACACTTTTTGCACTTGTGTTAGTGTTGAAAAACCACTTTTCGCACTTGTGTTAGTGTTGAAAAACCACTTTTCGCACTTGTGTTAGTGTTGAAAAACCACTTTTCGCACTTGTGTTGGTGCAGGAAACCACTTTTGCACTTGTATTAGTGTGGAAAAAACACTTTTTGCACTTGTGCTAGTGTTGAAAAACCACTTTTCGCACTTGTGTTAGTGTTGAAAAACCACTTTTCGCACTTGTGTTGGTGCAGGAAACCACTTTTGCACTTGTATTAGTGTGGAAAAAACACTTTTTGCACTTGTGATAGTGTTGAAAAAACACTTTTTGCACTTGTGTTAGTGTTGAAAAACCACTTTTCGCACTTGTGTTTGTGCAGGAAACCACTTTTGCACTTGTATTACTGTGGAAAAACCACTTTTCGCACTTGTGTTAGTGTTGAAAAACCACTTTTCGCACTTGTGTTAGTGTTGAAAAAACACTTTTCGCACTTGTGTTGGTGCAGGAAACCACTTTTGCACTTGTATTAGTGTGGAAAAAACACTTTTTGCACTTGTGATAGTGTTGAAAAACCACTTTTCGCACTTGTGTTAGTGTTGAAAAACCACTTTTCGCACTTGTGCTGGTGCAGGAAACCACTTTTGCACTTGTATTAGTGTGGAAAAAACACTTTTTGCACTTGTGATAGTGTTGAAAAACCACTTTTTGCACTTGTGATAGTGTTGAAAAACCACTTTTCGCACTTGTGTTAGTGTTGAAAAACCACTTTTCGCACTTGTGTTGGTGCAGGAAACCACTTTTGCACTTGTATTAGTGTGGAAAAAACACTTTTTGCACTTGTGATACTGTTGAAAAACCACTTTTTTGCACTTGCGTTAGTGTTGAAAAACCACTTTTCGCACTTGTGTTGGTGCAGGAAACCACTTTTGCACTTGTATTAGTGTGGAAAAAAACACTTTTTGCACTTGTAATAGTGTTGAAAAAACACTTTTTGCACTTGTGTTAGTGTTGAAAAACCACTTTTCGCACTTGTGTTGGTGCAGGAAACCACTTTTGCACTTGTATTAGTGTGGCAAAACCACTTTTCGCACTTGTGTTAGTGTTGAAAAACCACTTTTCGCACTTGCGTTAGTGTTGAAAAACCACTTTTCGCACTTGTGTTGGTGCAGGAAACCACTTTTGCACTTGTGTTGGTGTTGAAAAACCACTTTTCGCACTTGTGTTGGTGCAGGAAACCACTTTTGCACTTGTATTAGTGTGGAAAAAACACTTTTTGCACTTGTGATAGTGTTGAAAAAACACATTTTGCACTTGTGTTAGTGTTGAAAAACCACTTTTTGCACTTGTGTTGGTGCAGGAAACCACTTTTGCACTTGTATTAGTGTGGAAAAAACACTTTTTGCACTTGTGATAGTGTTGAAAAAACACTTTTTGCACTTGTGTTAGTGTTGAAAAACCACTTTTCGCACTTGTGTTAATGTTGAAAAACCACTTTTCGCACTTGTGTTAGTGTTGAAAAACCACTTTTCGCACTTGTGTAAGTGCAGGAAACCACTTTTGCACTTGTATTAGTGTGGAAAAAACACTTTTTGCACTTGTGATAGTGTTGAAAAACCACTTTTCGCACTTGTGTTAGTGTTGAAAAACCACTTTTCGCACTTGTGTTGGTGCAGGAAACCACTTTTGCACTTGTATTAGTGTGGAAAAAACACTTTTTGCACTTGTGATAGTGTTGAAAAAACACTTTTTGCACTTGTGTTAGTGTTGAAAAACCACTTTTCGCACTTGTGTTTGTGCAGGAAACCACTTTTGCACTTGTATTAGTGTGGAAAAACCACTTTTCGCACTTGTGTTAGTGTTGAAAAAACACTTTTTGCACTTGTGATAGTGTTGAAAAAACACTTTTTGCACTTGTGTTAGTGTTGAAAAACCACTTTTCGCACTTGTGTTAGTGTTGAAAAACCACTTTTCGCACTTGTGTTGGTGCAGGAAACCACTTTTGCACTTGTATTAGTGTGGAAAAAACACTTTTTGCACTTGTGATAGTGTTGAAAAACCACTTTTCGCACTTGTGTTAGTGTTGAAAAACCACTTTTCGCACTTGTGTTGGTGCAGGAAACCACTTTTGCACTTGTATTACTGTGGAAAAACCACTTTTCGCACTTGTGTTAGTGTTGAAAAACCACTTTTCGCACTTGTGTTAGTGTTGAAAAAACACTTTTCGCACTTGTGTTGGTGCAGGAAACCACTTTTGCACTTGTATTAGTGTGGAAAAAACACTTTTTGCACTTGTGATAGTGTTGAAAAACCACTTTTCGCACTTGTGTTAGTGTTGAAAAACCACTTTTCGCACTTGTGCTGGTGCAGGAAACCACTTTTGCACTTGTATTAGTGTGGAAAAAACACTTTTTGCACTTGTGATAGTGTTGAAAAACCACTTTTTGCACTTGTGATAGTGTTGAAAAACCACTTTTCGCACTTGTGTTAGTGTTGAAAAACCACTTTTCGCACTTGTGTTGGTGCAGGAAACCACTTTTGCACTTGTATTAGTGTGGAAAAAACACTTTTTGCACTTGTGATACTGTTGAAAAACCACTTTTTGCACTTGCGTTAGTGTTGAAAAACCACTTTTCGCACTTGTGTTGGTGCAGGAAACCACTTTTGCACTTGTATTAGTGTGGAAAAAACACTTTTTGCACTTGTAATAGTGTTGAAAAAACACTTTTTGCACTTGTGTTAGTGTTGAAAAACCACTTTTCGCACTTGTGTTGGTGCAGGAAACCACTTTTGCACTTGTATTAGTGTGGCAAAACCACTTTTCGCACTTGTGTTAGTGTTGAAAAACCACTTTTCGCACTTGCGTTAGTGTTGAAAAACCACTTTTCGCACTTGTGTTGGTGCAGGAAACCACTTTTGCACTTGTGTTGGTGTTGAAAAACCACTTTTCGCACTTGTGTTGGTGCAGGAAACCACTTTTGCACTTGTATTAGTGTGGAAAAAACACTTTTTGCACTTGTGATAGTGTTGAAAAAACACATTTTGCACTTGTGTTAGTGTTGAAAAACCACTTTTTGCACTTGTGTTGGTGCAGGAAACCACTTTTGCACTTGTATTAGTGTGGAAAAAACACTTTTTGCACTTGTGATAGTGTTGAAAAAACACTTTTTGCACTTGTGTTAGTGTTGAAAAACCACTTTTCGCACTTGTGTTAATGTTGAAAAACCACTTTTCGCACTTGTGTTAGTGTTGAAAAACCACTTTTCGCACTTGTGTAAGTGCAGGAAACCACTTTTGCACTTGTATTAGTGTGGAAAAAACACTTTTTGCACTTGTGATAGTGTTGAAAAACCACTTTTCGCACTTGTGTTAGTGTTGAAAAACCACTTTTCGCACTTGTGTTGGTGCAGGAAACCACTTTTGCACTTGTATTAGTGTGGAAAAAACACTTTTTGCACTTGTGATAGTGTTGAAAAAACACTTTTTGCACTTGTGTTAGTGTTGAAAAACCACTTTTCGCACTTGTGTTTGTGCAGGAAACCACTTTTGCACTTGTATTAGTGTGGAAAAACCACTTTTCGCACTTGTGTTAGTGTTGAAAAAACACTTTTTGCACTTGTGATAGTGTTGAAAAAACACTTTTTGCACTTGTGTTAGTGTTGAAAAACCACTTTTCGCACTTGTGTTAGTGTTGAAAAACCACTTTTCGCACTTGTGTTGGTGCAGGAAACCACTTTTGCACTTGTATTAGTGTGGAAAAAACACTTTTTGCACTTGTGATAGTGTTGAAAAACCACTTTTCGCACTTGTGTTAGTGTTGAAAAACCACTTTTCGCACTTGTGTTGGTGCAGGAAACCACTTTTGCACTTGTATTAGTGTGGAAAAAACACTTTTTGCATTTGTGATAGTGTTGAAAAAACACTTTTTGCACTTGTGTTAGTGTTGAAAAACCACTTTTCGCACTTGTGTTTGTGCAGGAAACCACTTTTGCACTTGTATTAGTGTGGAAAAACCACTTTTCGCACTTGTGTTAGTGTTGAAAAAACACTTTTTGCACTTGTGATAGTGTTGAAAAAACACTTTTTGCACTTGTGTTAGTGTTGAAAAACCACTTTTCGCACTTGTGTTAGTGTTGAAAAACCACTTTTCGCACTTGTGTTGGTGCAGGAAACCACTTTTGCACTTATATTAGTGTGGAAAAAACACTTTTTGCAGTTGTGATAGTGTTGAAAAAACACTTTTTGCACTTGTGTTAGTGTTGCAAAACCACTTTTCGCACTTGTGTTAGTGTTAAAAAACCACTTTTCGCACTTGTGTCAGTGTTGAAAAACCACTTTTCGCACTTGTGTTGGTGCAGGAAACCACTTTTGCACTTGTATTAGTGTGGAAAAAACACTATTTGCACTTGTGATAGTGTTGAAAAACCACTTTTCGCACTTGTGTTGGTGCAGGAAACCACTTTTGCACTTGTATTAGTGTGGAAAAAACACTTTTTGCACTTGTGATAGTGTTGAAAAACGACTTTTCGCACTTGTGTTAGTGTTGAAAAACCACTTTTCGCACTTGTGTTGGTGCAGGAAACCACTTTTGCTCTTGTATTAGTGTGGAAAAAACACTTTTTGCACTTGTGATAGTGTGGAAAAAAGACTTTTTGCACTTGTGTTAGTGTTGAAAAACCACTTTTCGCACTTGTGTTAGTGTTAAAAAACCACTTTTCGCACTTGTGTTAGTGTTGAAAAACCACTTTTCGCACTTGTGTTGGTGCAGGAAACCACTTTTGCACTTGTATTAGTGTGGAAAAAACACTTTTTGTACCTGTGATAGTGTTGAAAAACCACTTTTCGCACTTGTGTTGGTGCAGGAAACCACTTTTGCACTTGTGATAGTGTTGAAAAACCACTTTTCGCACTTGTGTTAGTGTTGAAAAACCACTTTTCGCACTTGTGTTGGTGCAGGAAACCACTTTTGCTCTTGTATTAGTGTGGAAAAAACACTTTTTGCACTTGTGATAGTGTTGAAAAAACACTTTTTGCACTTGTGTTAGTGTTGAAAAACCACTTTTCGCACTTGTGTTGGTGCAGGAAACCACTTTTGCACTTGTATTAGTGTGGAAAAACCACTTTTCGCACTTGTGTTAGTGTTGAAAAACCACTTTTCGCACTTGTGTTAGTGTTGAAAAACCACTTTTCGCACTTGTGTTGGTGCAGGAAACCACTTTTGCACTTGTATTAGTGTGGAAAAAACACTTTTTGCACTTGTGATAGTGTTGACAAACCACTTTTCGCACTTGTGTTAGTGTTGAAAAACCACTTTTCGCACTTGTGTTGGTGCAGGAAACCACTTTTGCACTTGTATTAGTGTGGAAAAAACACTTTTTGCACTTGTGATAGTGTTGAAAAACCACTTTTGGCACTTGTGTTGGTGTTGAAAAACCACTTTTCGCACTTGTGTTGGTGCAGGAAACCACTTTTGCACTTGTATTAGTGTGGAAAAACCACTTTTCGCACTTGTGTTTGTGCAGGAAACCACTTTTGCACTTGTATTAGTGTGGAAAAACCACTTTTCGCACTTGTGTTAGTGTTGAAAAAACACTTTTTGCACTTGTGATAGTGTTGAAAAAACACTTTTTGCACTTGTGTTAGTGTTGAAAAACCACTTTTCGCACTTGTGCTAGTGTTGAAAAACCACTTTTCGCACTTGTGTTGGTGCAGGAAACCACTTTCGCACTTGTATTAGTGTGGAAAAAACACTTTTTGCACTTGTGATAGTGTTGAAAAACCACTTTTCGCACTTGTGTTAGTGTTGAAAAACCACTTTTCGCACTTGTGTTGGTGCAGGAAACCACTTTTGCACTTGTATTAGTGTGGAAAAAACACTTTTTGCACTTGTGATAGTGTTGAAAAAACACTTTTTGCACTTGTGTTAGTGTTGAAAAACCACTTTTCGCACTTGTGTTTGTGCAGGAAACCACTTTTGCACTTGTATTAGTGTGGAAAAACCACTTTTCGCACTTGTGTTAGTGTTGAAAAAACACTTTTTGCACTTGTGATAGTGTTGAAAAAACACTTTTTGCACTTGTGTTAGTGTTGAAAAACCACTTTTCGCACTTGTGTTAGTGTTGAAAAACCACTTTTCGCACTTGTGTTGGTGCAGGAAACCACTTTTGCACTTGTATTAGTGTGGAAAAAACACTTTTTGCACTTGTGATAGTGTTGAAAAAACACTTTTTGCACTTGTGTTAGTGTTGCAAAACCACTTTTCGCACTTGTGTTAGTGTTAAAAAACCACTTTTCGCACTTGTGTCAGTGTTGAAAAACCACTTTTCGCACTTGTGTTGGTGCAGGAAACCACTTTTGCACTTGTGTTGGTGTTGAAAAACCACTTTTCGCACTTGTGTTGGTGCAGGAAACCACTTTTGCACTTGTACTAGTGTGGAAAAAACACTTTTTGCACTTGTGATAGTGTTGAAAAAACACTTTTTGCACTTGTGTTAGTGTTGAAAAACCACTTTTCGCACTTGTGTTTGTGCAGGAAACCACTTTTGCACTTGTATTAGTGTGGAAAAACCACTTTTCGCACTTGTGTTAGTGTTGAAAAAACACTTTTTGCACTTGTGATAGTGTTGAAAAAACACTTTTTGCACTTGTGTTAGTGTTGAAAAACCACTTTTCGCACTTGTGTTAGTGTTGAAAAACCACTTTTCGCACTTGTGTTGGTGCAGGAAACCACTTTTGCACTTGTATTAGTGTGGAAAAAACACTTTTTGCACTTGTGATAGTGTTGAAAAAACACTTTTTGCACTTGTGTTAGTGTTGCAAAACCACTTTTCGCACTTGTGTTAGTGTTAAAAAACCACTTTTCGCACTTGTGTCAGTGTTGAAAAACCACTTTTCGCACTTGTGTTGGTGCAGGAAACCACTTTTGCACTTGTGTTGGTGTTGAAAAACCACTTTTCGCACTTGTGTTGGTGCAGGAAACCACTTTTGCACTTGTATTAGTGTGGAAAAAACACTTTTTGCACTTGTGATAGTGTTGAAAAAACACATTTTGCACTTGTGTTAGTGTTGAAAAACCACTTTTTGCACTTGTGTTGGTGCAGGAAACCACTTTTGCACTTGTATTAGTGTGGAAAAAACACTTTTTGCACTTGTGATAGTGTTGAAAAAACACTTTTTGCACTTGTGTTAGTGTTGAAAAACCACTTTTCGCACTTGTGTTAGTGTTGAAAAACCACTTTTCGCACTTGTGTTAGTGTTGAAAAACCACTTTTCGCACTTGTGTTAGTGCAGGAAACCACTTTTGCACTTGTATTAGTGTGGAAAAAACACTTTTTGCACTTGTGATAGTGTTGAAAAACCACTTTTCGCACTTGTGTTAGTGTTGAAAAACCACTTTTCGCACTTGTGTTGGTGCAGGAAACCACTTTTGCACTTGTATTAGTGTGGAAAAACCACTTTTCGCACTTGTGTTAGTGTTGAAAAACCACTTTTCGCACGTGTGTTAGTGTTGAAAACCACTTTTCGCACTTGTGTTGGTGCAGGAAACCACATTTGCACTTGTATTAGTGTGGAAAAAACACTTTTTGCACTTGTGATAGTGTTGAAAAACCACTTTTCGCACTTGTGTTAGTGTTGAAAAACCACTTTTCGCACTTGTGTTAGTGTTGAAAAACCACTTTTCGCACTTGTGTTCAGTGTTGAAAAACCACTTTTCGCACTTGTGTTGGTGCAGGAAACCACTTTTGCACTTGTATTAGTGTGGAAAAAACACTTTTCGCACTTGTGTTAGTGTTGAAAAACCACTTTTCGCACTTGTGTTAGTGTTGAAAAACCACTTTTCGCACTTGTGTTGGTGCAGGAAACCACTTTTGCACTTGTATTAGTGTGGAAAAAACACTTTTTGCACTTGTGATAGTGTTGAAAAACCACTTTTCGCACTTCTGCTGGTGCAGGAAACCACTTTTGCACTTGTATTAGTGTGGAAAAAACACTTTTTGCACTTGTGATGGTGTTGAAAAACCACTTTTTGCACTTGTGTTAGTGTTGAAAAACCACTTTTCGCACTTGTGTTAGTGTTGAAAACCACTTTTCGCACTTGTGTTGGTGCGGGAAACCACTTTTGCACTTGTATTAGTGTGGAAAAACCACTTTTCGCACTTGTGTTAGTGTTGAAAAACCACTTTTCGCACGTGTGTTAGTGTTGAAAAACCACTTTTCGCACTTGTGTTGGTGCAGGAAACCACTTTTGCACTTGTATTAGTGTTGAAAAAACACTTTTTGCACTTGTGATAGTGTTGAAAAAACACTTTTTGCACTTGTGTTAGTGTTGAAAAACCACTTTTCGCACTTGTGTTGGTGCAGGAAACCACTTTTGCACTTGTATTAGTGTGGAAAAACCACTTTTCGCACTTGTGTTAGTGTTGAAAAACCACTTTTCGCACGTGTGTTAGTGTTGAAAACCCACTTTTCGCACTTGTGTTGGTGCAGGAAACCACTTTTGCACTTGTATTGGTGTGGAAAAACCACTTTTCGCACTTGTGTTAGTGTTGAAAAAACACTTTTTGCACGTGTGTTAGTGTTGAAAAACCACTTTTCGCACTTGTGTTGGTGCAGGAAACCACTTTTGCACTTATATTAGTGTGGAAAAAACACTTTTTGCACTTGTGATAGTGTTGAAAAAACACTTTTTGCACTTGTGTTGGTGCAGGAAACCACTTTTGCACTTGTATTAGTGTGGAAAAACCACTTTTCGCACTTGTGTTAGTGTTGAAAAACCACTTTTCGCACGTGTGTTAGTGTTGAAAAACCACTTTTCGCACTTGTGTTGGTGCAGGAAACCACTTTTGCACTTGTATTAGTGTGGAAAAAACACTTTTTGCACTTGTGATAGTGTTGAAAAACCACTTTTCACACTTGTGATGGTGCAGGAAACCACTTTTGCACTTGTATTAGTGTGGAAAAAACACTTTTTGCACTTGTGATAGTGTTGAAAAACCACTTTTCGCACTTGTGTTAGTGTTGAAAAACCACTTTTCGCACTTGTGTTGGTGCAGGAAACCACTTTTGCACTTGTATTAGTGTAGAAAAAACACTTTTTGCACTTGTGATAGTTTTGAAAAACCACTTTTCGCACTTGTGTTAGTGTTGAAAAACCACTTTTCGCACCTGTGTTGGTGCAGGAAACCACTTTTGCACTTGTATTAGTGTGGAAAAAACACTTTTTGCACTTGTGATAGTGTTGAAAAACCACTTTTCGCACTTGTGTTAGTGTTGAAAAACCACTTTTCGCACTCGTGCTGGTGCAGGAAGCCACTTTTGCACTTGTATTAGTGTGGAAAAAGCACTTTTTGCACTTGTGATAGTGTTGAAAAACCACTTTTCGCACTTGCGTTAGTGTTGAAAAACAACTTTTTGCACTTGTGTTAGTGTTGAAAAACCACTTTTCGCACTTGTGTTGGTGCAGGAAACCACTTTTGCACTTGTATTAGTGTGGAAAAACACTTTTCGCACTTGTGTTAGTGTTGAAAAACCACTTTTCGCACTTGTGTTAGCGTTGAAAAACCACTTTTTGCACTTGTGTTAGTGTTGAAAAACCACTTTTCGCACTTCTGCTGGTGCAGGAAACCACTTTTGCACTTGTATTAGTGTGGAAAAAACACTTTTTGCACTTGTGATGGTGTTGAAAAACCACTTTTTGCACTTGTGTTAGTGTTGAAAAACCACTTTTCGCACTTGTGTTAGTGTTGAAAAACCACTTTTTGCACTTCTGCTGGTGCAGGAAACCACTTTTGCACTTGTATTAGTGTGGAAAAAACACTTTTTGCACTTGTGATGGTGTTGAAAAACCACTTTTTGCACTTGTGTTAGTGTTGAAAAACCACTTTTCGCACTTGTGTTGGTGCAGGAAACCACTTTTGCACTTGTATTAGTGTGGAAAAACCACTTTTCGCACTTGTGTTAGTGTTGAAAAACCACTTTTCGCACGTGTGTTAGTGTTGAAAAACCACTTTTCGCACTTGTGTTGGTGCAGGAAACCACTTTTGCACTTGTATTAGTGTGGAAAAAACACTTTTTGCACTTGTAATAGTGTTGAAAAAACACTTTTTGCACTTGTGTTAGTGTTGAAAAACCACTTTTCGCACTTGTGTTGGTGCAGGAAACCACTTTTGCACTTGTATTAGTGTGGAAAAACCACTTTTCGCACTTGTGTTAGTGTTGAAAAACCACTTTTCGCACTTGTGTTAGTGTTGAAAAACCACTTTTCGCACTTGTGTTGGTGCAGGAAACCACTTTTGCACTTGTGTTGGTGTTGAAAAACCACTTTTCGCACTTGTGTTGGTGCAGGAAACCACTTTTGCACTTGTATTAGTGTGGAAAAAACACTTTTTGCACTTGTGATAGTGTTGAAAAAACACATTTTGCACTTGTGTTAGTGTTGAAAAACCACTTTTCGCACTTATGTTGGTGCAGGAAACCACTTTTGCACTTGTATTAGTGTGGAAAAAACACTTTTTGCACTTGTGATAGTGTTGAAAAAACACTTTTTGCACTTGTGTTAGTGTTGAAAAACCACTTTTCGCACTTGTGTTAGTGTTGAAAAACCACTTTTCGCACTTGTGTTAGTGTTGAAAAACCACTTTTCGCACTTGTGTTAGTGTTGAAAAAACACTTTTTGCACTTGTGTTAGTGTTGAAAAACCACTTTTCGCACTTGTGTTAGTGTTGAAAAACCACTTTTTGCACTTGTGATAGTGTTGAAAAAACACTTTTTGCACTTGTGTTAGTGTTGAAAAAACACTTTTTGCACTTGTGTTAGTGTTGAAAAACCACTTTTCGCACTTGTGTTAGTGTTGAAAAACCACTTTTCACACTTGTGTTGGTGCAGGAAACCACTTTTGCACTTGTATTAGTGTGGAAAAAACACTTTTTGCACTTGTGATAGTGTTGAAAAAACACTTTTTGCACTTGTGTTAGTGTTGAGAAACCACTTTTCGCACTTGTGTTTGTGCAGGAAACCACTTTTGCACTTGTATTAGTGTGGAAAAACCACTTTTCGCACTTGTGTTAGTGAAGGAAACCACTTTTCGCACTTGTGTTAGTGTTGAAAAACCACTTTTCGCACTTGTGTTGGTGCAGGAAACCACTTTTGCACTTGTATTAGTGTGGAAAAACCACTTTTCGCACTTGTGTTAGTGTTGAAAAACCACTTTTCGCACTTGTGTTGGTGCAGGAAACCACTTTTGCACTTGTGTTAGTGTTGAAAAAGCACTTTTCGCACTGGTGTTGGTGAAGGAAACCACTTTTCGCACTTGTGTTGGTGCAGGAAACCACTTTTGCACTTGTATTAGTGTGGAAAAAACACTTTTTGCACTTGTGATAGTGTTGAAAAACCACTTGTCGCACGTGTGTTAGTGTTGAAAAACCACTTTTCGCACTTGTGTTGTTGCAGGAAACCACTTTAGCACTTGTATTAGTGTGGAAAAACCACTTTTCGCACTTGTGTTGGTGTTGAAAAACCAGTTTTCGCACTGGTGTTTGTGAAGGAAACCACTTTTCGCACTTGTGTTAGTGTTGAAAACCCACTTTTCACACATGTGTTAGTGAAGGAAACCACTTTTCGCACATGTGTTAGTGTTGAAAAACCACTTTTCGCACTTGTGTTAGTGTTGAAAAAACACTTTTCGCACTTGTGTTGGTGCAGGAAACCACTTTTGCACTTGTATTAGTGTGGAAAAAACACTTTTTGCACTTGTGATAGTGTTGAAAAACCACTTTTCGCACTTGTGTTAGTGTTGAAAAACCACTTTTCGCACTTGTGCTGGTGCAGGAAACCACTTTTGCACTTGTATTAGTGTGGAAAAAACACTTTTTGCACTTGTGATAGTGTTGAAAAACCACTTTTCGCACTTGTGTTAGTGTTGAAAAACCACTTTTCACATTTGTGTTAGTGTTGAAAAACCACTTTTCGCACTTGTGTTGGTGTTGAAAAACCACTTTTCGCACTTGTGTTAGTGTTGAAAAACCACTTTTTGCAATTCTGCTGGTGCAGGAAACCACTTTTGCACTTGTATTAGTGTGGAAAAAACACTTTTTGCACTTGTGATGGTGTTGAAAAACCACTTTTTGCACTTGTGTTAGTGTTGAAAAACCACTTTTCGCACTTGTGTTAGTGTTGAAAAACCACTTTTTGCACTTCTGCTGGTGCAGGAAACCACTTTTGCACTTGTATTAGTGTGGAAAAAACACTTTTTGCACTTGTGATGGTGTTGAAAAACCACTTTTTGCACTTGTGTTAGTGTTGAAAAACCACTTTTCGCACTTGTGTTGGTGCAGGAAACCACTTTTGCACTTGTATTAGTGTGGAAAAACCACTTTTCGCACTTGTGTTAGTGTTGAAAAACCACTTTTCGCACGTGTGTTAGTGTTGAAAAACCACTTTTCGCACTTGTGTTGGTGCAGGAAACCACTTTTGCACTTGTATTAGTGTGGAAAAAACACTTTTTGCACTTGTAATAGTGTTGAAAAAACACTTTTTGCACTTGTGTTAGTGTTGAAAAACCACTTTTCGCACTTGTGTTGGTGCAGGAAACCACTTTTGCACTTGTATTAGTGTGGAAAAACCACTTTTCGCACTTGTGTTAGTGTTGAAAAACCACTTTTCGCACTTGTGTTAGTGTTGAAAAACCACTTTTCGCACTTGTGTTGGTGCAGGAAACCACTTTTGCACTTGTGTTGGTGTTGAAAAACCACTTTTCGCACTTGTGTTGGTGCAGGAAACCACTTTTGCACTTGTATTAGTGTGGAAAAAAACACTTTTTGCACTTGTGATAGTGTTGAAAAAACACATTTTGCACTTGTGTTAGTGTTGAAAAACCACTTTTCGCACTTATGTTGGTGCAGGAAACCACTTTTGCACTTGTATTAGTGTGGAAAAAACACTTTTTGCACTTGTGATAGTGTTGAAAAAACACTTTTTGCACTTGTGTTAGTGTTGAAAAACCACTTTTCGCACTTGTGTTAGTGTTGAAAAACCACTTTTCGCACTTGTGTTAGTGTTGAAAAACCACTTTTCGCACTTGTATTGGTGCAGGAAACCACTTTTGAACTTGTATTAGTGTGGAAAAAACACTTTTTGCACTTGTGTTAGTGTTGAAAAACCACTTTTCGCACTTGTGTTAGTGTTGAAAAAGCACTTTTCGCACTGGTGTTGGTGAAGGAAACCACTTTTCGCACTTGTGTTGGTGCAGGAAACCACTTTTGCACTTGTATTAGTGTGGAAAAAACACTTTTTGCACTTGTGATAGTGTTGAAAAACCACTTGTCGCACGTGTGTTAGTGTTGAAAAACCACTTTTCGCACTTGTGTTGTTGCAGGAAACCACTTTTGCACTTGTATTAGTGTGGAAAAACCACTTTTCGCACTTGTGTTGGTGTTGAAAAACCAGTTTTCGCACTGGTGTTTGTGAAGGAAACCACTTTTCGCACTTGTGTTAGTGTTGAAAACCCACTTTTCACACATGTGTTAGTGAAGGAAACCACTTTTCGCACATGTGTTAGTGTTGAAAAACCACTTTTCGCACTTGTGTTAGTGTTGAAAAAACACTTTTCGCACTTGTGTTGGTGCAGGAAACCACTTTTGCACTTGTATTAGTGTGGAAAAAACACTTTTTGCACTTGTGATAGTGTTGAAAAACACTTTTCGCACTTGTGTTAGTGTTGAAAAACCACTTTTCGCACTTGTGCTGGTGCAGGAAACCACTTTTGCACTTGTATTAGTGTGGAAAAAACACTTTTTGCACTTGTGATAGTGTTGAAAAACCACTTTTCGCACTTGTGTTAGTGTTGAAAAACCACTTTTCACATTTGTGTTAGTGTTGAAAAACCACTTTTCGCACTTGTGTTGGTGCAGGAAACCACTTTTGCACTTGTATTAGTGTGGAAAAACCACTTTTTGCACTTGTGATAGTGTTGAAAAACCACTTTTCGCACTTGTGTTAGTGTTGAAAAACCACTTTTCGCACTTGTGTTGGTGCAGGAAACCACTTTTGCACTTGTATTAGTGTGGAAAAAACACTTTTTGCACTTGTGATAGTGTTGAAAAACCACTTTTTGCACTTGCGTTAGTGTTGAAAAACCACTTTTCGCACTTGTGTTGGTGCAGGAAACCACTTTTGCACTTGTATTAGTGTGGAAAAAACACTTTTTGCACTTGTGATAGTGTTGAAAAACCACTTTTCGCACTTGTGTTAGTGTTGAAAAACCACTTTTCGCACTTGTGTTGGTGCAGGAAACCACTTTTGCTCTTGTATTAATGTGGAAAAAACACTTTTTGCACTTGTGATAGTGTGGAAAAAAGACTTTTTGCACTTGTGTTAGTGTTGAAAAACCACTTTTCGCACTTGTGTTAGTGTTAAAAAACCACTTTTCGCACTTGTGTTAGTGTTGAAAAACCACTTTTCGCACTTGTGTTGGTGCAGGAAACCACTTTTGCACTTGTATTAGTGTGGAAAAAACACTTTTTGTACCTGTGATAGTGTTGAAAAACCACTTTTCGCACTTGTGTTGGTGCAGGAAACCACTTTTGCACTTGTGATAGTGTTGAAAAACCACTTTCGCACTTGTGTTAGTGTTGAAAAACCACTTTTCGCACTTGTGTTGGTGCAGGAAACCACTTTTGCTCTTGTATTAGTGTGGAAAAAACACTTTTTGCACTTGTGATAGTGTTGAAAAAACACTTTTTGCACTTGTGTTAGTGTTGAAAAACCACTTTTCGCACTTGTGTTGGTGCAGGAAACCACTTTTGCACTTGTATTAGTGTGGAAAAACCACTTTTCGCACTTGTGTTAGTGTTGAAAAACCACTTTTCGCACTTGTGTTAGTGTTGAAAAACCACTTTTCGCACTTGTGTTGGTGCAGGAAACCACTTTTGCACTTGTATTAGTGTGGAAAAAACACTTTTTGCACTTGTGATAGTGTTGACAAACCACTTTTCGCACTTGTGTTAGTGTTGAAAAACCACTTTTCACAATTGTGTTGGTGCAGGAAACCACTTTTGCACTTGTATTAGTGTGGAAAAAACACTTTTTGCACTTGTGATAGTGTTGAAAAACCACTTTTCGCACTTGTGTTAGTGTTGAAAAACCACTTTTCGCACTTGTGTTGGTGCAGGAAACCACTTTTGCTCTTGTATTAGTGTGGAAAAAACACTTTTTGCACTTGTGATAGTGTGGAAAAAAAGACTTTTTGCACTTGTGTTAGTGTTGAAAAACCACTTTTCGCACTTGTGTTAGTGTTAAAAAACCACTTTTCGCACTTGTGTTAGTGTTGAAAAACCACTTTTCGCACTTGTGTTGGTGCAGGAAACCACTTTTGCACTTGTATTAGTGTGGAAAAAACACTTTTTGTACCTGTGATAGTGTTGAAAAACCACTTTTCGCACTTGTGTTGGTGCAGGAAACCACTTTTGCACTTGTGATAGTGTTGAAAAACCACTTTTCGCACTTGTGTTAGTGTTGAAAAACCACTTTTCGCACTTGTGTTGGTGCAGGAAACCACTTTTGCTCTTGTATTAGTGTGGAAAAAACACTTTTTGCACTTGTGATAGTGTTGAAAAAACACTTTTTGCACTTGTGTTAGTGTTGAAAAACCACTTTTCGCACTTGTGTTGGTGCAGGAAACCACTTTTGCACTTGTATTAGTGTGGAAAAACCACTTTTCGCACTTGTGTTAGTGTTGAAAAACCACTTTTCGCACTTGTGTTAGTGTTGAAAAACCACTTTTCGCACTTGTGTTGGTGCAGGAAACCACTTTTGCACTTGTATTAGTGTGGAAAAAACACTTTTTGCACTTGTGATAGTGTTGACAAACCACTTTTCGCACTTGTGTTAGTGTTGAAAAACCACTTTTCACAATTGTGTTGGTGCAGGAAACCACTTTTGCACTTGTATTAGTGTGGAAAAAATACTTTTTGCACTTGTGATAGTGTTGAAAACCCACTTTTCGCACTTGTGTTAGTGTTGAAAAACCACTTTTCGCACTTGTGTTGGTGCAGGAAACCACTTTTGCACTTGTCTTAGTGTGGAAAAAACACTTTTTGCACTTGTGATAGTGTTGAAAAACCACTTTTGGCACTTGTGTTGGTGTTGAAAAACCACT
This sequence comes from Myxine glutinosa, assembly GCF_964187855.1. Taxonomy (NCBI): domain Eukaryota; kingdom Metazoa; phylum Chordata; class Myxini; order Myxiniformes; family Myxinidae; genus Myxine; species Myxine glutinosa. The sequence goes on from NW_027619801.1 coordinate 25,111, forward strand.
TTTCGCACTTGTGTTGGTGCAGGAAACCACTTTTGCACTTGTATTAGTGTGGAAAAACCACTTTTCGCACTTGTGTTTGTGCAGGAAACCACTTTTGCACTTGTATTAGTGTGGAAAAACCACTTTTCGCACTTGTGTTAGTGTTGAAAAAACACTTTTTGCACTTGTGATAGTGTTGAAAAAACACTTTTTGCACTTGTGTTAGTGTTGAAAAACCACTTTTCGCACTTGTGCTAGTGTTGAAAAACCACTTTTCGCACTTGTGTTGGTGCAGGAAACCACTTTTGCACTTGTATTAGTGTGGAAAAAACACTTTTTGCACTTGTGATAGTGTTGAAAAACCACTTTTCGCACTTGTGTTAGTGTTGAAAAACCACTTTTCGCACTTGTGTTGGTGCAGGAAACCACTTTTGCACTTGTATTAGTGTGGAAAAAACACTTTTTGCACTTGTGATAGTGTTGAAAAAACACTTTTTGCACTTGTGTTAGTGTTGAAAAACCACTTTTCGCACTTGTGTTTGTGCAGGAAACCACTTTTGCACTTGTATTAGTGTGGAAAAACCACTTTTCGCACTTGTGTTAGTGTTGAAAAAACACTTTTTGCACTTGTGATAGTGTTGAAAAAACACTTTTTGCACTTGTGTTAGTGTTGAAAAACCACTTTTCGCACTTGTGTTAGTGTTGAAAAACCACTTTTCGCACTTGTGTTGGTGCAGGAAACCACTTTTGCACTTGTATTAGTGTGGAAAAAACACTTTTTGCACTTGTGATAGTGTTGAAAAAACACTTTTTGCACTTGTGTTAGTGTTGCAAAACCACTTTTCGCACTTGTGTTAGTGTTAAAAAACCACTTTTCGCACTTGTGTCAGTGTTGAAAAACCACTTTTCGCACTTGTGTTGGTGCAGGAAACCACTTTTGCACTTGTGTTGGTGTTGAAAAACCACTTTTCGCACTTGTGTTGGTGCAGGAAACCACTTTTGCACTTGTATTAGTGTGGAAAAAACACTTTTTGCACTTGTGATAGTGTTGAAAAAACACTTTTTGCACTTGTGTTAGTGTTGAAAAACCACTTTTCGCACTTGTGTTTGTGCAGGAAACCACTTTTGCACTTGTATTAGTGTGGAAAAACCACTTTTCGCACTTGTGTTAGTGTTGAAAAAACACTTTTTGCACTTGTGATAGTGTTGAAAAAACACTTTTTGCACTTGTGTTAGTGTTGAAAAACCACTTTTTGCACTTGTGTTAGTGTTGAAAAACCACTTTTCGCACTTGTGTTGGTGCAGGAAACCACTTTTGCACTTGTATTAGTGTGGAAAAACCACTTTTCGCACTTGTGTTAGTGTTGAAAAACCACTTTTCGCACGTGTGTTAGTGTTGAAAAACCACTTTTCGCACTTGTGTTGGTGCAGGAAACCACTTTTGCACTTGTATTAGTGTGGAAAAAACACTTTTTGCACTTGTAATAGTGTTGAAAAAACACTTTTTGCACTTGTGTTAGTGTTGAAAAACCACTTTTCGCACTTGTGTTGGTGCAGGAAACCACTTTTGCACTTGTATTAGTGTGGAAAAACCACTTTTCGCACTTGTGTTAGTGTTGAAAAACCACTTTTCGCACTTGTGTTAGTGTTGAAAAACCACTTTTCGCACTTGTGTTGGTGCAGGAAACCACTTTTGCACTTGTGTTGGTGTTGAAAAACCACTTTTCGCACTTGTGTTGGTGCAGGAAACCACTTTTGCACTTGTATTAGTGTGGAAAAAACACTTTTTGCACTTGTGATAGTGTTGAAAAAACACATTTTGCACTTGTGTTAGTGTTGAAAAACCACTTTTCGCACTTATGTTGGTGCAGGAAACCACTTTTGCACTTGTATTAGTGTGGAAAAAACACTTTTTGCACTTGTGATAGTGTTGAAAAAACACTTTTTGCACTTGTGTTAGTGTTGAAAAACCACTTTTCGCACTTGTGTTAGTGTTGAAAAACCACTTTTCGCACTTGTGTTAGTGTTGAAAAACCACTTTTCGCACTTGTATTGGTGCAGGAAACCACTTTTGAACTTGTATTAGTGTGGAAAAAACACTTTTTGCACTTGTGATAGTGTTGAAAAACCACTTTTCGCACTTGTGTTAGTGTTGAAAAACCACTTTTCACACTTGTGTTGGTGCAGGAAACCACTTTTGCACTTGTATTAGTGTGGAAAAAACACTTTTTGCACTTGTGATAGTGTTGAAAAAACACTTTTTGCACTTGTGTTAGTGTTGAGAAACCACTTTTCGCACTTGTGTTTGTGCAGGAAACCACTTTTGCACTTGTATTAGTGTGGAAAAACCACTTTTCGCACTTGTGTTAGTGAAGGAAACCACTTTTCGCACTTGTGTTAGTGTTGAAAAACCACTTTTCGCACTTGTGTTGGTGCAGGAAACCACTTTTGCACTTGTATTAGTGTGGAAAAACCACATTTCGCACTTGTGTTAGTGTTGAAAAACCACTTTTCGCACTTGTGTTGGTGCAGGAAACCACTTTTGCACTTGTGTTAGTGTTGAAAAAGCACTTTTCGCACTGGTGTTGGTGAAGGAAACCACTTTTCGCACTTGTGTTGGTGCAGGAAACCACTTTTGCACTTGTATTAGTGTGGAAAAAACACTTTTTGCACTTGTGATAGTGTTGAAAAACCACTTGTCGCACGTGTGTTAGTGTTGAAAAACCACTTTTCGCACTTGTGTTGTTGCAGGAAACCACTTTTGCACTTGTATTAGTGTGGAAAAACCACTTTTCGCACTTGTGTTGGTGTTGAAAAACCAGTTTTCGCACTGGTGTTTGTGAAGGAAACCACTTTTCGCACTTGTGTTAGTGTTGAAAACCCACTTTTCACACATGTGTTAGTGAAGGAAACCACTTTTCGCACATGTGTTAGTGTTGAAAAACCACTTTTCGCACTTGTGTTAGTGTTGAAAAAACACTTTTCGCACTTGTGTTGGTGCAGGAAACCACTTTTGCACTTGTATTAGTGTGGAAAAAACACTTTTTGCACTTGTGATAGTGTTGAAAAACCACTTTTCGCACTTGTGTTAGTGTTGAAAAACCACTTTTCGCACTTGTGCTGGTGCAGGAAACCACTTTTGCACTTGTATTAGTGTGGAAAAAACACTTTTTGCACTTGTGATAGTGTTGAAAAACCACTTTTCGCACTTGTGTTAGTGTTGAAAAACCACTTTTCACATTTGTGTTAGTGTTGAAAAACCACTTTTCGCACTTGTGTTGGTGCAGGAAACCACTTTTGCACTTGTATTAGTGTGGAAAAACCACTTTTTGCACTTGTGATAGTGTTGAAAAACCACTTTTCGCACTTGTGTTAGTGTTGAAAAACCACTTTTCGCACTTGTGTTGGTGCAGGAAACCACTTTTGCACTTGTATTAGTGTGGAAAAAACACTTTTTGCACTTGTGATAGTGTTGAAAAACCACTTTTTGCACTTGCGTTAGTGTTGAAAAACCACTTTTCGCACTTGTGTTGGTGCAGGAAACCACTTTTGCACTTGTATTAGTGTGGAAAAAACACTTTTTGCACTTGTGATAGTGTTGAAAAACCACTTTTCGCACTTGTGTTAGTGTTGAAAAACCACTTTTCGCACTTGTGTTGGTGCAGGAAACCACTTTTGCTCTTGTATTAGTGTGGAAAAAACACTTTTTGCACTTGTGATAGTGTGGAAAAAAGACTTTTTGCACTTGTGTTAGTGTTGAAAAACCACTTTTCGCACTTGTGTTAGTGTTAAAAAACCACTTTTCGCACTTGTGTTAGTGTTGAAAAACCACTTTTCGCACTTGTGTTGGTGCAGGAAACCACTTTTGCACTTGTATTAGTGTGGAAAAAACACTTTTTGTACCTGTGATAGTGTTGAAAAACCACTTTTCGCACTTGTGTTGGTGCAGGAAACCACTTTTGCACTTGTGATAGTGTTGAAAAACCACTTTTCGCACTTGTGTTAGTGTTGAAAAACCACTTTTCGCACTTGTGTTGGTGCAGGAAACCACTTTTGCTCTTGTATTAGTGTGGAAAAAACACTTTTTGCACTTGTGATAGTGTTGAAAAAACACTTTTTGCACTTGTGTTAGTGTTGAAAAACCACTTTTCGCACTTGTGTTGGTGCAGGAAACCACTTTTGCACTTGTATTAGTGTGGAAAAACCACTTTTCGCACTTGTGTTAGTGTTGAAAAACCACTTTTCGCACTTGTGTTAGTGTTGAAAACCACTTTTCGCACTTGTGTTGGTGCAGGAAACCACTTTTGCACTTGTATTAGTGTGGAAAAAACACTTTTTGCACTTGTGATAGTGTTGACAAACCACTTTTCGCACTTGTGTTAGTGTTGAAAAACCACTTTTCACAATTGTGTTGGTGCAGGAAACCACTTTTGCACTTGTATTAGTGTGGAAAAAACACTTTTTGCACTTGTGATAGTGTTGAAAAACCACTTTTCGCACTTGTGTTAGTGTTGAAAAACCACTTTTCGCACTTGTGTTGGTGCAGGAAACCACTTTTGCTCTTGTATTAGTGTGGAAAAAACACTTTTTGCACTTGTGATAGTGTGGAAAAAAGACTTTTTGCACTTGTGTTAGTGTTGAAAAACCACTTTTCGCACTTGTGTTAGTGTTAAAAAACCACTTTTCGCACTTGTGTTAGTGTTGAAAAACCACTTTTCGCACTTGTGTTGGTGCAGGAAACCACTTTTGCACTTGTATTAGTGTGGAAAAAACACTTTTTGTACCTGTGATAGTGTTGAAAAACCACTTTTCGCACTTGTGTTGGTGCAGGAAACCACTTTTGCACTTGTGATAGTGTTGAAAAACCACTTTTCGCACTTGTGTTAGTGTTGAAAAACCACTTTTCGCACTTGTGTTGGTGCAGGAAACCACTTTTGCTCTTGTATTAGTGTGGAAAAAACACTTTTTGCACTTGTGATAGTGTTGAAAAAACACTTTTTGCACTTGTGTTAGTGTTGAAAAACCACTTTTCGCACTTGTGTTGGTGCAGGAA
>NW_027619802.1:0-30121 GCF_964187855.1 Myxine glutinosa
CGGGAAGCCGCGCTGGGTTTTTGCCCGTCTACAAGGACGCGTAAGGGTCGCACTTGGGGCCTCGCGCACGTTGGACGCCGCGCTGGTTTGCCCCGGGGCTTGGCAAGGAGGTGCGCTGCAGCCGCGGCCCCAGTACGAGACTGCACGTTGGGAGCACGTCCGCCCGGGGTTCGTCCAACCGCCCGTGTGCGGAGAGGAGAGACATTGACCACGGAGGGAGTCAGGAGTGGGCTCACGTGAGGAATGTATAAGATTAAGATGGCCATCTTAGAGTTTGTGTAGATGAGTTCACATGGTTGTAATATTGATTGTGCCTGGTTGTGTATTGTTGATTGCTCGGGGAAAATCTCCGTGGTTGTGGTCTTTGAAAGTGGTTTTGGTATCATTACCATTGGAAATATATACTTGCACATCAGTTGTCTCCTGGGTGAAATTCCTATGGATTGCGTGGCGAATGCGCCTATATAATACTATTGGCTGGCGAAGGTCCTCTCACGGTCCGGGGGTCACCGAGACCTGGTAATGCACTGAGGGGGACCACGTAACACCGAGGATGTGCCTTTTCAAGGTTTCATATTAATCGGAAGAAGTAGTTACCGAGCTATGGCGATTTATTTACCAAACTCCGCAAGCCGTTCGCTTTGGACCAAACCATTTCATGTAAATAGAGGGGTGGGGGGGGGGGGATTGTCACCGTACTCGCAAGCCGTTCGCCTTTGGCTTTGCGAATGGACCAAACCATTTCATGTAAAATAGAGGGGGGGGGGGGATTTGTCACCGTACTCGCAAGCCGTTCGCTTTGGCTTTGCGAATGGACCAAACCATTTCATGTAAATAGAGGGGGCGGGGATATAATTTTAGATATATATATAGTACGGGCATGCCCTAGTATATAAAACACAGTTTGTGTGTGTGGTGTGTGTGTGTGTAATGTTACCGATAGGCTCCTAAACGGAGAGGCTCACATACTTGATATTTGGCACAGACATGACCATTGAGCCTGGAAAGAACATGGCCGACCTAAAAAAAAAATTTCATAATATTTTTTTACCATATTTTTACCTCAGCGCATTTCAGCGAGGAATATTATGCACAGAATCTGACCGGTGGCAGAGCAGCGCGCTGATTCGCTCAGAGCGATCACGTGATGTTCCTTGCCGCCATTAACTCAGTTACGCGTTCGCACGTATTTCAGAGCGAAAAGCGATTGCGTTTTTTTCACATTTCAGCGAGGAACATTGCCATTCACACCACATAGGTTTTTTTTTCTTTCATCTTTAGATCCATATTTTTTTTCAGCGAGGAATATTATACACGGAATCTGAAACGGTGGCAGAGCAGCACGCTGATTCGCTCATTCGCGCTCATTGATGAGGATCACGATCACGTGATGACGTGATCACGAATGATGTTCGTGACGCGATCATGTGATGTTCCTTGCCGCCATAAACTCACAGCAAGTAGCATAGATTTTAGCATGATTAGAATTTAGCATGATTTAGCATGATTTAGCATAGATAGTAGCATGTTTTACATAGATTTTTTTTCAGCGAGGAATATTATACACGGATTCTGACCGGTGGCAGAGCAGCGCGCTGATTCGCTCAGAGCGATCACGTGATGTTCCATCCCCGCTGCCAGTTGGCTTCACTTTTCACGGAGTATGACCGTTCTATATATTTTCAATTCAGTGCGCCCGACTCGCTCTCACGTACTTGATTTGTGGCATAGACCATGGCCATTGGGCCTTCACGGTGTAATTTGTGCGAGGCTTTTGTCCGAGTGAGCTTGAATCGAGAGGGCGAATGTACGGGTTGGGAATGTACGGGTCTCCCTTCCCCCATCCGGCAACGCCGGTACTGGAGGGCGTCACAGGATCGGTGAGTCTCCAAAATCCGCTTCGTGCTGTTGCGAAGATTCAGGACGATGTCGCCCATTGTTGTGCTGCTCTCCGACCATGAGAACTGCAACGTCATTGTTGAACTGCAACGTCATTGTTGACTGGCCCTCCCCTTCCCCCTCCCCCCTCCCCTCCCCCTCCACCCTACCCCCTCCCTTCCCCCTCCACTTCTCCTCCCTTTTCCCCCTCCCCCTCCCTTTTCCCCCTCCTCCTCCCTTTTCCCCCTCCCCCTCCCTTTTCCCCCTCACCCTCCCCCCTCCCATCCCTCCCCCTCCGCCTCCCCCCGTCTCCTCCCCTCCCCCCTCTCCTCCCCTCCCCCCCTCTCCCCTTTCCTCCCCTCCCCCCCTCTCCCCTTCCCCCTCCCCCTCCCCCCTCACGTTTATACAGGGAATGCCGGGTACTTCCCCCCCCTCTTCTCCCCTCCCCCCCTCTCCTCCCCTCCCCCCCTCTCCTCCCCTCCCCCCCTCTCCTCCCCTCCCCCTCTCCTCCCCTCCCCCCCGTTCCCCTCCCGTCCTCTTCCCCCTCCCCTCCCCCGCCCGGCAATGCCGGGTACTTCTGCTAGTATATATATAAACATATATATATATATATATATATATATATATATATATATATATATATACAGTCATGTGAAAAAGTAAGTACACCCCATGTAAAGTTTTGCTTTTTCAACATATTTCAACATACAGCTATTTGATCTTCATTTCAACAATATTGAAAGATAAAGGTGATATAATATAACAAATATCATGAAACATTTACATTTTGTAGTCCATTGTATCATTTAAATAAACATAAATGCAAATTTCGCATGTGGAAAAAGTAAGTACACCCCTACATTTATCACTACTTCAAATACCTAAAATTAGAATCAGGTGCACCAGCTCAGGTGCAAATGATTAGAACATCGTTAGAGAGGATCTTGGAGGAACCTGTCGTAGTTAAACCTCAGACATTTAGTTTGGTTTGCTCTTTGTTGTTGAAGTGTGCGGCGTCACCATGCCTAGATCAAAAGAGCTCTCTGAGGCCTTCAGAAAGAAGGTAATAGATGCCTACGAGTCTGGGATGGGATTTAAAAAGATCTCCAAACAATTTGAAATCAATCATTCGACTGTCCGGAAGATCATCAACAAGTGGAGAAGATTCCAAACAACTGCCAACTTGTTCAGGCCAGGCCGCCCCAGCAAGTTCAGCCCGACAGCAGACTGCAAGATGCTGAAAGAAGTCTCTGAGAACCCCAGAATGTCATCACGGGACCTACAGGTAGCTCTTGTCACTGTTGATGTCAAAGTGAACGAGTCTACCATTAGAAAGAGGCTACACAAATTTGATCTACATGGGAGGTGTGCCAGGAGGAAACCTTTGCTGTCCAGAAAGAACATCAGGGCAAGACTAAAGTTTGCCAATGAACACCTCGGCAAAGAAGAGCACTTCTGCAACAATGTGCTCTGGACAGATGAGTCAAAGGTAGAGCTATTTGTCCACACTACCAGAGACATGTTTGGCGAAAATCAAAGACAGCATTTGACCACAAGAACCTGATACCAACTGTAAAGCATGGTGGTGGAAATATTATGGTTTGGGGCAGCTTTGCTGCATCGGAAGGAAATCTCATTTCCTTTCACAAAGCCCGAAACAAGTGTGTGTCCACCCTCAGGAGAGCCAGGAAACAATATCTCTCCGTTCTCAAGACCGAACTCTCTTATCTGTCTCCCTCTTCCAAATCCTGGTGGCGTCTGGTCAAATCCGTTTCTGGTGTTTGTTCCCCCTCCATCCCCTCCCTTACCTCAAATGGCTACACAGCTGACTCTGCACGTGAAAAAGCTGAATGCCTCAACTCTGTGTTTGCCTCTAAATCTTGTGTCCCAAACCCATCCCTCTCTGTACCCACCATACCCAGTCGTACCCTGCTGCTCCTGGACTCCGTGTCCTTTCCTCCTGACAAGGTGGAAAAGTTTCTGTCAACCCTCGACTCTGATTCTGCAACTGGACCCGACGGCATCAGCCCACGGGTCCTAAAATCCTGCTCTGCTGCTCTATCTCACCCTCTCTCTGTTCTCTTCACCCTCTCTTTTGCTCAAGGTCAACTGCCATCTGCTTGGAAATCAGCCAACATCACCGCTTTGCACAAAAAAGGTGCAAAAACAGATCCTAGCAACTACAGACCAATCAGCCTTCTCCCAATTATCAGCAAAGTCATGGAATCCATCATTGCTTCGGATATGAAATCTTTCCTCTTCTCCAATGGCTTGATCTCTGATCATCAATTTGGTTTCAGACCAGGTCACTCTACTCTGGACATGCTGCTTCTGCTGTCTCAACAATGGATGGAGGTCCTCAATGCCAAACAGGAAATTAGAGCTGTCTCCCTCGACATATCACGTGCCTTCGACACGGTCTGGCACCCCGCTCTGCTCACCAAACTCTCCTCCTTTGGTATCCATGGAAATCTCCACGCATGGCTGGCGGACTTCCTCTCTAGTCGTCGTCAACGTGTGGCCCTGAATGGGTTTCTCTCATCTCCTCTTCCTGTTCAGGCTGGAGTTCCCCAAGGCAGTGTTCTGGGCCCCGTGCTTTTTCTGGTCTTCATCAATGATCTCTCTGACTCTCTCGAAAATCCTCTCTATCTCTTTGCTGATGACTCCACTCTCTGCCGCTCCATTCCTCTTCCCTCAGATCGGCAGTCTGCTGCCTCCTCACTCTCTGCAGACCTGGACAAAATCACAGACTGGTCAAACAAGTGGAACATGTCTTTCAATCCTGACAAATCTCACACTCTTACTATGTCTCTCCGAAAAGATCGACTGGACAACCCTCCCATCTACTTTCTCAACAATCCTCTCCAAGAAGTTCTGTCGCTCAAGATTTTGGGTCTCACTATCTGCCATGATCTTTCTTGGGAAAACCACATTTCCAAGCTGGCCTCCAAAGCCAGTCGCCGACTGGGCATCTTCCATCGTGCGAAGTCCTTCCTCGGCACACCTGAGCTCCTCACCACATACAAGGCTTTCATCCGCAGCTCAATGGAATACTGTTCTCCCCTATGGGCCGGTGCTCCTGCCTCACACCTAGCTCGGCTTCACGCTGTTGAAACCAAAGCTTTCAGAATTATTGGAATCTCCCGCGATGAAGCTATCTCTGAGGGCCTTTCACTCACTCACCGCAGGCAGGTAGGTGGTCTTTCTGTCTTCTACCGACTCCTCTCCGGCCTTGCACCCCCAGCTCTCTCTGTGCTCTGTCCCCCAAATATTCCTACAGGTCGCACAAGATCTGCCAGCAACCCTCTGATGGTTAAACTGCCGAAATCTCGGCTCTCTGTTCACCTTCACTCTTTCATTCCTCTTTTCTCCCGCCTCTGGAACAAACTCCCTCACTCCCTTCAATCCCACTCCTCCCTCCAGGTCTTTAAAACAGCTGTTCACCACCATCTCTTATCTTCCCCCATCCAAAACCTTGATCTTTTCTACCCCCGCTAATTCACCCCAGATCCACCTTGTTTGAAATTCCAACTTCTTTCCTGGAAGTCCTGGCAGTGTCCATATGTTTTATACCTCTCCCACCGCCCCCTTCCCACGCCCCCCCCCCCCAAAGCCCTCGCCCTCTCTCAGATCTCTCGATGTCTCCATGTCTCTCGGTCCCTGCTCTCAAATGTTGTGTTTGTGTCCTTCCCCCTCTCTCCCCATCTTGTCTACCGCTCCCGATGTTATATGTTTTATGTGTCGGTTTGTCTTTCTGTGTGATTAATGTTCGCTCTTTCACGAGCCTCGATCTTGTATACAAAAAAAAAAAAAAAAAAAAAAAAAAAGGCCTGGGCAGCTCACCATCATCGAATCCACTATGAATTCTTCATTGTACCAGAGGGTGCTTGAGGATAATGTGAGGCCTTCTGGCGGAAAGTTGAAGCTCAACCGAAGGTGCACCTAGCAACATGACAATGACCCTAAACATACCAGTCGATCCACCAGGGAATGGCTGAAAAGAAAGAAATGGAGGGTTCTGGAATTGCCAAGTCAAAGCCCGGATCTAAATCCCATCGAGATGTTGTGGAGGGATTTGAAACGAGCTGTGCATGCAATTGTGCATGCTGTGCAACAATTTTTTGTTGATTAAGTTATTGCAAAGTCAATTTCTCATTGATTTTTGTTCAATTAGATCACCTTCATCTATTGATACTGTTTAAATGAAGATCAAATATTGATATGTCCACATATGTTAAAAAGATTTAAAAAACATTTCATGGGGTGTACTTACTTTTTCCACATGTGAAATTTGCATTTATGTTTATTTAAATTATATTATAGACGACAAAATGTAAATGTTTCACGATATTGGTTATAGTGGGGCGGCTTAGCCCAAATATTCAAAAGAATTGTGCATTTTGTGATACAAGCACCAAATTTGGCACAAATGTACATTAATATGTTGCGAACATTTTCAGATATTGGGCCACTTGAAATTCCGTAATTTTTTTTTTCAAATTTTTTCAAATTTCGAAATTTCTAATTTTTCGGGTGACACCGTCACAATTTCGGTCTTCGAGGCCGGCCGATAGGCAAAGTGTGACCGGAAGGGACGAGGTTCTCCTGACCACGTGGCCCTCGATCTGGGAAGCGAGAGGCGTTCCATTAGTGGACGCGCCCCTCACGCCCGACTTTTGGGCGGCCCCGGCAGGCCGTTTGTTTTGACGTTCCGTGACAGGCCCCGCACCCCCACCTCCGGGCCGACCGGGAGCTTGTGCTGAGTACATCATACCTGAACAACTCAGTGAGGCAGAACACAGCAGTGCACACCAGGGTGACCCCTTCAGTGCATAAACCAATTAACCTGTCCACTGCAGGGCATATAGAAATGAAGTTATTTTCTGCATATAATAATAATATAAGTTCAGTTCTATATAACAATTTCTGTTATCACCACTACCACTACAACTACCACTACTACAAGCTTTGTCTGGAATTTTGTGGACTAACAGACAAACAGACATACAGACAAGCTGGGATCAAAACATTACCTCCTTCCACCATTGAGTGTAGAGGTAAACATCATGGAAATTATATCATGCCCTAGATTTAATTCATGCTTACTCGTCTTCATTGCTGACCACACAATGTTCGCAACATATTAATGTACATTTGTGCCAAATTTGGTGCTTGTATCACAAAATGCACAATTCTTTTGAATATTTGGGCTAAGCCGCCCCACTATATCAGCCGGCCTCGAAGACCGAAATTGTGACGGTGTCACCCGAAAAATTTGAAATTACGAAATTTGAAAAAATAAATTACGGAATTTCAAGTGGCCCAATATCTGAAAATGTTCGCAACATATTAATGTACATTTGTGCCAAATTTGGTGCTTGTATCACAAAATGCACAACAGGTTTGCTATGCTGCTACACTATTATATGATATCACCTTTATCTATCAATATTGTTGAAATGAGGATCAAACAACTGTATGTTGAAATATGTTGAAAAAGTCAAAACTTTACATGGGGTGTACTTACTTTTTCATGTGAATGTATATATCTAAATATCTATAAAGCTGAGTTGACTTTTTGCTCCACCAAATAACAGCGAAATGGAGTTGAGTAAAAGGGTGAAAATTCTACAGATGCTGTGACAAATAACTACCTCTGTCGATTTGAATGTTCGAAAGAAAATAGACGTCTCGATCAATTTTTGAATTAAATTAAAATCCCGATATATATATATATATATATATATATATATATATAGATATATATATATATATACGTATATCTATATACACGAGTTGTCTGTGTGTGTGTCCACGTTTTATTGAGAGATGGCTGAACGGATCTTCATCGAACTTTCAGAGGTTCATCAGTGAGTGCCTGGGAATGTTCTAGGTTAAAAAAAAAAATTTTGAAAACAAAAAGTTGTTTTTTTTGGAGTTAAAATTTTTTTAAAAAAATAGATAAATAAATAAATCGCTCGATGGTGCCAAAGCCTTTTAAAATTAATTACAGTTATACACAAGTACACATTCGCATAAATAAATACAACACAATTACCAGACATTGAATACAAATAAATCAAACAATTCCGGAAGGGTACGAATTTGGTAGTATGGCTTCTTCTTCTTCCTGATCGGCATCACACTTAACTCAGAAACGTGAGCCACATTCACTCAGAAACGTGAGCCACATTCACTCAAACGTGAGCCACATTCACTCAAACGTGAGCCACTCCACTTCCTCTCCTGCCTCTCCCCTCAACCTTCCCCCCTCCCCCTCCCCTTCCCCCCCTTCCCCCTCCTACCCCAAACTCCCCCCCCCATACACCCTCCCCCTCCCCCCGCCTCCCCCGCCCGGCAACGCCGGGTACTTCTGCTAGTATATTTATATGTGTGTATATACAGTGCATTCAGAAAGTATTCAGACCCCTTCACTTTTTTCACATTTTGTTATGTTGCAGCCTTATGCTGAAATCGTTTAAATTCATTTTTTCCCTCATCAATCTACACTCAATACCCCATAATGACAAAGAGAAAACAGGATTTTAGAAAGTTTTGCAAATTTATTAAAAATAAAAAACTGAAATATCACATTTACATAAGTATTCAGACCCTTTGCTCTGACACTTGAAATTTAGCAGTGAAGTTGCACAAATGAAATTGCACTTTGCTATGCACTGAAATTCATTAATAACATTGTTCAGTTTTGTGGCAGGGAGCACATCTTTTTGGACTGGGAGAAGCAATTTGTGGGAAGTAAAAATCACTTTCGTTGTAACAGTGTTGTAACACCATGAAACCACCCGTTTCACCTGTTGTTCAAACTTTTGAGAGATTTTACCTCTCCATGGCAGCTTATGATAAACTGGACACTTTTCTGGTCCAAAACAGCATCCTTAGACCGATTGGCAATTTTGCGTTGTATGAACCCACAGATGAGTCACCCAGGGTAGCCTTTGTCGTACAGAATGGTTTCAATATGATCAATTTCAGCGACAAGTCGGCATGGTTAACAGATGGCCCACACTCCATTATCAAGGATGTTTACAAGAGCAATCTTGGAGTGCATTGAGCTGAAGAAATCCCACCATGTACTGCCCAGTGAAGGTAGATTGGCGGTACATTTGGGTCAATAATCCAGCCTCAGTCTTCGCGACTGGCACGCTGGCACGTCTAGAAAGGGGAATACATTTGACTGCTCTGTCGCAAACGTGAACTTTAATGCGGGAGAGATGGAGAGCATTGAGACGTGTGAGGAAGTCAGTGCAGATGGTAGCAGTATTGAAGATTGCAAAGGTATCGTCCACATATCAAAAGTATATTGTGGGTCTTCGGTTCACTTTCGATTCATGGAAGAGACGTTTCTCATGAAAGCCGACGGAAACAGGTTGCAATAATTCACTCAACCACTTGGCGCTTTCATGTTGCACAGAACCAATCATCTATGGAATTGGATGTAGTGGGAAACCTTCTTTATGTATTTTGGGTAACCCACAGATCCGAGGACGCTGCGAGCCATGTGGACATATTTGCTCATAACACATCATGTGGGAGTTATTTGTGTTTGCACAATTGCAATAAACGCGTTTGTAATTTGCGTTCAAGTGCAGCTGTGTGGTTGCAATGAGTCACATCGCCAATTAATTTGAACTTTGTTTCACCATTCAAAACCTCAAGCATCTTATCGACACAATCATGTTTGTTCATAACAACTACTCCTGATCCTTTATCGAGTTTGCAGATAAAAGTGTCTGGGTTGGTCTTGAGGGCTCAAACAGTTGGCCACACGTTCACGCTCCGTATGGAAGTTAGACCAAGACATGTCGTTGGGGGTTCCACAATAAGCATATGCAATATTAGTCAGTCGTGGCGTACAAGAATTCAAGTCGTCAATGGATGGAGGAATATGATGAGACATAGCAGTTCGTGGATGCAAAGTCAAGAGCAGTCACCAAACCGATGAAAAGTGAAGCTACTGACCTGGTTTTGCCATTATTGAGGTTCATCAAGGCACATACAGGTCCCTCCATTGGAACAGTGAAATCAAATTTATTAAGATTGCGATAGACTCAAGAAATTGAGTCAGGTGTACAGAGATGCCTGAATGGGCGCTATCCGTGTCAGAAGGTGGGTGGAACACTTCAAAGACGGAAACACGGACATTGCTGATTAGTTACACTGTGATTGGCCGAGAAGCACCACGACTCAACACGAGCAGAAAGTTGATGCCCTCATCAGTGAGGACCAAAAGGTGACGGTTAGGGAGATCACAGCTCAGCTTGGCATAACACACCATTCCATGCAAGGGATGATAGCGACCGTAGGATATCGGAAAGTTTGTTCCCAGTGGGTTCCCCGTCTGCTTACGGAGGAACGCAAAAACATACACATGGATGCGTCATCACAGTTGTTTCAATGACATGCTGCCAATGGCGATGCCTTCCTGTTCTGTATGGTGACTGGTGATGACAGCTGGTTCCACCATTTTGAGCCAGAAACCTAGCAGCAAAGCATGGAATGGCATCATTCCACATCTCCAGAAAACAAGAGGGCCAAAATATTAACCTCCATCAGTCAAAGTAATGGGAACCGTCTTCTGGTGGGAACCGTCTTTTATTACATCAAAAGATGTTATCAAGTCACTGAATCAACAAGAGATACAACAATAACGAAGACGTGGATATCCCAGGATAATGATTCCCACTCAGGACCAATCCATTTGGATGAGCCACCCACGTAATTGGTTTCAAAATGCCTAGAGTACAACAAAACACTCCCTGGACCTGGCTGGAAAAGTGTCAACACCGTCTTGAAGTGTCTCCCTGATGCAGGAATGTGTGCCCATTTTCTTCAGCATTCAAGACTTGCACCGCGACACATCCAAGCATGCTTTCAGTGGTCAATTCGGCATGTCTGATGGACATGGAAGTAATGGGCAAGTGATATGTTGAGTGTCGAATCCAGGTTTACCTTGAAAGGCATGATGGCCTTGTATGGGTCTAAAAAGATGCAATCGGTGATATGCCCCAGTCTGTGTCCAGGAAGTCACACATTTTGAAAGTGGAGGCATCATGATGTGGGGTGATATTCCTGAAATCTTTTGCACCAACTGAATCTATAATCATGACAATCTGATAGCAGATCAATAGATTAATGAGATCTTACAGCAACATGTTTTCTTTTCCCTTCAAACAATATGATCCAGGAATCATCCTTATGCAGGAAAATACTGCTGCTTACAGGGCCATTAAAACAATGAATATTCTTGGCAATGCCAATGTTAATGTCACAACACCACTGCCTGCCATGTTGGCAGATTTAAATTCGATTGAAAACCTCTGGGATATCATTGGTCAACATGTTCGAACCATGCCGAGATAGACATAGACCCTCAATGAGCTGAGGTAGTCCGAGCTATTTCGGGAGTAGAATTCTATTCCCCAGGCCGAACTTCGAGTGCTCAAACTGTCAATGTGATGACGGTGTGAGGCAGTGATTGCTGCTGGAGGTGGATATACCTGGTATTGAGATTGTTATTTCCAAGTTGGATCCCCATGTGAAAACATTTACCACAATGCAGCATTACGTGATCAGGTCGTGATGAAATGGACATGTAATTGTTTAGTATCTATCTCTGTCAGATGTTTGCACCTCATGTATGTCCCAAAATGCCATATAAGTAATTCACATCAACAACAAATCATGTGCTTTTTTTGGTGGAGAGTGTATAAAACACACACAAACATCTCGTTTTTTCATTTCTATTCCTCACAATTCTGTCTCTCTCTTATTCACACATCCACACACACACACACTCTGGCCACTCTGCCATAAAGCCCAGATCGGTGGAGTGTTGCAGTGATGGTTGTCCTTCTGGAAGTTTCTCCCATCTCCACACAGGATCTCTGGAGCTCAGCCAGAGTGACCATCAGGTTCTTGGTCACCTCTATTACCAAGGCCCTTCTCCCCCGATTGCTCAGTTTGGCCGGGCGGCCAGCTCTAGGAAGAGTCCTGGTTGTTCCAAACTTCTTCCATTTAAGAATTATGGAGGCCACTGTGCTCTTGGGAACCTTCAATGCAGCAGATATTTTTTTGTACGCTTCCCCAGATCTGTCCCTCGACACAATCCTGTCTCTGAGCTCTGCAGGCAGTTCCTTCGACCTCATGGCTTTGTTTTTGCTCTGATATGCATTGTCAGCTGTGAGACCTTACATAGACAGGTGCGTGCCTTTCCAAATCATGTCCAATCAATTGAATTTACCACAGGTGGACTCCAATCAAGGTGTAGAAACATCTCAAAGATGATCAAGAGAAATGGGAGGTACCTGAGCTAAATTTCAAGTGTCACAGCAAAGGGTATGAATACTTATGTCAAAGTGATATTTCAGTTTTTTATTTTTAATAAATTTGCAAAACTTTCTAAAATCCTGTTTTCTCTTTGTCATTATGGGGTATTGAGTGTAGATTGATGAGGGGAAAAATGAATTTAAATGATTTCAGCATAAGGCTGCAACATAACAAAATGTGAAAAAAGTGAAGGGGTCTGAATACTTTCTGAATGCACTGTAAGTGGCAAGCTTGTGTTCCAGCCCAAATGTGTCAACAGTACTCCATGAGGGGACATATAGTTGTCTTATTCAGGTACAAAACAGCCTCAGGAGGTAAATACCTCTGCACTCGATAAAGACAACCAACTCTCCCAGAAGCACTCTTAGCAATACCAGAAATGTACTTATCCCAACAAAGGTTAGAGGAGATGTCCAGATCAAGAAGCTGAAGGTCAAATAATTATGTGAAGGCTGAAGACCCCAATGTGGCACAAAAAGGAAAGACCTGTTTCTCGAGTGAGACATGAACAACAATTTAGTTTTCTTGGCATTGAAGGTTATCAGCCAGTAGTGTCCCCGCTTCAACACATTCTCTAAATCATTGTCCAGTGAAATTCCAACCTTATAACAAGTGGCATTGAGTGAATCTGCAGATACACAGTAGAGTGAGGCATACATGGCTAGCTGAGACAGAACAATATCAGGAAGATCATTGATATAAATAAGGAACAGAGTGGGACCAAGGACAGAACCCTGTGGAACACCAGAATTGTTCGAGCAAGTAAGAGAAGATTGACCTTCAAGTATCACCTTAATCTTGCGATTTATAAGGAAGGCTGAGATGATTGAATGCATCACTCCAGATACACCATATGACTGAAGCTTGTGGAGCAGACCCTGGTGTCACACTTTATCAAAGGCTTTGAGATATCCAAATCAACTAATCGAGCTTCGCCCTTGAGCTTTACCAGCCAGTGGAAACACCTTCCACACTCTTTCCGATTTCACTCCTCCCTTCCGGTCTTCAAGACAGCTGTTCATCACCGTCTCAAGTCATCCCATCTAAGGCCATAATCTTTTCTACATCCAATAAACCACCCCCACCCCACCCAAAGTTTTGCTTATGTATCTAACTTGTCCACCCGTTACGTTCTCACCTACCCATCATCGTTACCTTCATCCATTATTTGTCCGTCTACCATCTACCTACCACGTATCTATCTTGTCCTCCCTTTACATTCTCACCTACCCCTCATCGTTACCTGCATCCCTTATTTATCAGTCTACCTTCTCCTTCCACCATACTATTGCCATTTCACCTTTCTCCTGCTATTCCCTTTGTTATGTTGTGTCCTGGTCAGTTCTGTGTACGAGCTCTTCCATGAGCCTCGACCATGTATGGAATAAAAAAAACCCTGCAAAACGAGATGAACCAAATTGTCCACAGTCTGGATAGACAATTTTAAAAAGCTTTTGACAGCATCCTAAATTCATGGATGATAAATAGCATGCAAATGTACAAGATCATTCCCGAAATAATTAATCAAACTGATTGAGAAATCAATGCAGCTCTGGAATACTACACTATAATCCTGCAGCATTTGGAAGGAAATAAATACCAGGAGTGAAGATGTACCAGTGAAGATGTACCGGTGTGTACCCCGGTTTAGAATAGGTACACCGTATCCCTGCGTGTCGTAAGAGGCGACTCAAAGGGTTGGCGTCAGGAAGGGCATCTGGCCATAAAAGCATTGCCTCAAAAATAGAACCATGACAATTTGAAGATTGTCATGGGGACCGCAAGGCTAACCCCCGCTCTTGCAGGGAAAATGGCCTTAAAATGCCTGTTGTTGTTGTAGTGAAGATATGATGTGGGATCTTCCAGAGTGGCAGCCTTTCCCCCTCCTGTTTTGCCCGGCTCTGGATCTCTCCCATCGATAACCTCATCAATGAGCAAGGACACGGATACACCCTAACATCCAATAAAAGAACGTCCAAAGAAACAAGAAATGTAACACATCTAATGCACATGAATAAACTCTTTGCACCAAAGAACGAAAAACTGGCTGAACAACAACAACAACAACAACAACAACAACAACAACAACAACAACAACAGGCATTTTAAGGCCATTTTCCCTGCTAGAGCGGGGGTTAACCTTGCAGTCCCCATGAAAATCTTCTCCATTTTGCCCTATTTTCTGCATCTCTCCTTGCTAACTCCCTTGCCCGCATTTCTTCTTCCACCATCTTTAGCCAAGTCTTTTTCGGTCTTCCCCGTCCTCTACTTCCTTCTACATTAATTTCAATCACTCTTCTCCACCAGTCACTTTCATCCTTCCTCAACACATGACCAAACCATCTCAACCAGTTTCTCTTCACAGCATCCATCACAGGCTCTATTCCCATCATCTTTCGCAATTCATCATCGTTCATTTCCATCCAATTGTTCATTTCCAATTCATCAATGAATCCCATCATCGTTGTTCCGCAGAACAACGAAACTGAAATTAGTGAAACAGTACACTAAAGACAACCAAATAGAATTTGGCTGAGATAAACATGCCAAGTGCACTTACTTGCGAGGTAGACCAAGAAAAAAAAAAAACATTAAAATCGACCTATGTACAAAAACACAGGAATTAGAAAACGAAGCATCATACAAATACCTTTAAGAAGAGGGCCACCAAATATCCCATTGAAAATGCGCAAAACAATTGCCAAAGAATACCCAAGTAGAACGAGGATGATTCTGAAAACATACCTCTCCCAGGGGAATAAAATCAAAGCCATAAACCAACGTAGTACGGTTGGACATACGGTGGACACAGGAACATCAATGTCTCTGGAGATGGCCTTGTAGCCTTGAGATTATCCATGCTTGGTCTACAAACTTGTGTCTAACCTCCTCAGACAATTCTCTGGTTTTCGTTCTTTTCTCCATGCTCACTGTGGTACACAGAGTGACACAAAACGGCAGAATGACTCCTTTTCTCTCTTCAGACTGGTTGAATGAGTGATTTTTATATTGCAGGCACCTGAAACTCACCACAGGTGAGTTTAATTCCAAAGTAAAGGAGAATCACCTGCTTGAAATGTAATTATTTCTAACAACTTCTAAAAGGTGCCAATAATATTGTGCGGGCCATTTTAGGATTTCTGTGTGGAATAAGCTAAGATTTAGTGTTTTGTTTCAGCTTTTTTTGTTGTGTTCCACTTCCAACCAAATAAATACATATGTCGATACTAAATTATTTTTTAATTTCAACAATTTTCTGGAAGAAATGGCAAATTATTTCAAAAAAGTGCAACGGTGCCAATATTTTTGGCCACGACTGTATATACAGTCACGTGAAAAAGTAAGTACACCTCATGTAAAGTTTTCTCTTTTTCAACATATTTCAGCATACAGCTATTTGATCTTCATTTCAACAATATTGATAGATAAAGGTGATATAATAAAACAAATATCATGAAACATTTACATTTGGTAGTCCATTGTACAATTTAAATAAACATAAATGCAAATTTCGCATGTGGAAAATGTAAGTACACCCCTACATTTATCACTACTTCAAATACCTAAAATTAGAATCAGGTGCACCAGCTCAGGTGCAAATGATTAGAACATCGTTAGAAAGGATCTTGGAGGAACCTGTCTTATTTAAACCTCACACATTTAGTTTGGTTTGCTCTTTGTTGTTGAAGTGTGTGGCGTCACCATGCCTAGATCAAAAGAGCTATCTGAGGCCTTCAGAAAGAAGGTTATAGATGCGTACGAGTCTGGGCAGGGATTTTAAAAGATTCTCAAATAATTTGAAATCAATCATTCGACTGTCCGGAAGATCATCTACAAGTGGAGAAGATTCCCAACAACTGCCAACTTGTTCAGGCCAGGCCGCCCCAGCAAGTTCAGCCCGAGAGTAGACCGCAAGATGCTGAAAGAAGTCTCTAAGAACCCCAGAATGTCATCACGGGACCTACAGGTAGATCTTGCCACTGTTGATGTCAAAGTGTACAAGTCTACCATTAGAAAGAGGCTGCACAAATTTGATCTACATGGGAGGTGTGCCAGGAGGAAACATTTGCTGTCCAGAAAGAACATCAGGGCAAGACTAAAGTTTGCCAATGAACACATAGGCAAAGACCAGCACTTCTGGAACAATGTGCTCTTATCTGGACAGATGAGTCAAAGGTAGAGCTATTTGGCCACAGTACCAGAAGACATGTTTGGCAAAAACTAAAGACAGCATTTGACCACAAGAACCTGATACCAACTGTAAAGCATGGTGGTGGAAATATTATGGTTTGGGGCAGCTTTGCTGCATCAGGGCCTGGGCAGCTCACCATCATATAATCCACTATGAATTCTTCATTGTACCAGAGGGTGCTTGAGGATAATGTGAGGCCGACTGTCGGAGAGTTGAAGCTCAACCGAAGGTGGACCTTGCAACATGACAATGACCCTAAACATACCAGTAAATCCACCAAGGAATGGCTGAAAAGAAAGAAATGGAGGGTTCTGGAATGGCTAAGTCAAAGCCCGGATCTAAATCCCATCGAGATGTTGTGGGGGGATTTAAAACGAGCTGTGCATGCAATTGTGCATGCTGTGCAACAATTTTTTTTGAATAAATTATTGCAGTCAATTTACCATTGTTTTTTGTTAAATTAGATCCCTTTTATCTATAGATACTGTTTAAATGAAGATAAAATATTTATATGTCCACATATGTTAAAAAGATTTAAAAAAAAGATTTCATGGGGTGTACTTACTTTTTCCACATGCGAAATTTGCATTTATGCTTATTTAAATTATACAATGGACGACAAAATGTAAATGTTTCATGATATTTGTTATATTATATCACCTCTATCTGTCAATATTGTTGAAATGAAGATCAAATAGCTGTATGTTGAATTATGTTGAAAAAGTCAAAACTTTACATGGAGTGTACTTACCTTTTCACGTGACTGTACATAGAATGGTACAAAACAATTCCTCAAGTGATTAAGTTCCCAAGAGCACAGTGAGCTCCATCATTAAGAAATGGAAAGCATTTTGAACTAACCAGACTCTTCCAAGAGCTGGCTGTCCGACCAAGCTGAACAATCAGGCAAGATGGACCATGGTCAGGTAGGTGAACAAGAATGCAATGACCACTCTGACAGAACAACAGAGTTAATTGGCTGAGATCGGAGAAACTTCTGGAAGGACAACAGTCTCTGCAGCACTTTACAAATCTAGGCTTTATGGGAGAGTGACCAGAAAGAAGCCACTCCTGAGAAAAAGGCATGTGACAGCACACCTGGAGTTTGCAAAAAGGCACCTGAAAGACAGATATGAGGCAAAGCTTTTTTGGTTCAAGATGAATATTGAACTCTTTAGCCTGAATGCAAAGCATTACATCTGGCATAAACCGAGCACAGTTCATCACCTATGTATCACCATCCCTTCTGTGAAGCATGGTGGTGGCAGCATCATGCTATGGGGATGCTTTTCAGTGGCGGGGGCTGGGAGACTTGTACGGATAGAGGGAAAAATGAATGGAACGTAATACAGGCAAATCCTTGAGCAGAACCTGCTTCAGAGTGCAAAAGGTCTTAAACTGTGGTTTTTATATCCCAACAGCACAATGGCTCCAAGAATATCAGCCAAAGCAACACTGGAAATGCCTTCAGAACAAGGACGTGAAAGTCCTTGAGTGGCACAGCCAAAGCCCAGACCTGAATCCCATTCAGAATTTGTTGAAGGACTTGAAGATTGCTGTTGACTGGCACTTCCAATCCAACTTAACAGAGCTTGAGCAAATGTGCAAGGAAGAATGGGCGGAACTCCCAAAATTGAGATGTGCAAAGCTGATAGACATCCCGAAGAAGACTCGGAAGCTGTAATTACTGCCAAAGGCACTTCTACAAAGTATTGACTGTATACTTATGTAAATTACATATTTCTGTATTTCAATTTTAATAAATTTGTAAAAATGTCTAAAAACATGTTTTGACTTTGACATTGTGGGGTATTTTGTTTAGATCAGTGACAAAAAATTCAATATAATTCATTATAAATTCAGGCTTTCAATTCATTATTTCATACAACAAAATGTGAAAAAGTCAAGGGGTGTGAATACTTTCTGAAGGCACTGTGTGTATATATATATATATACGTACACATATAAATCAAGTACGGTGAGCATATCAAGTGTTCCATTCAGAGCGAAGCGGCATTCACTGGTAATTTCGTTGGTAATCCATGGAGTAGAGTTATTAAGACGCTC
Organism: Myxine glutinosa; assembly: GCF_964187855.1. NCBI lineage: Eukaryota > Metazoa > Chordata > Myxini > Myxiniformes > Myxinidae > Myxine > Myxine glutinosa. The sequence continues at coordinate 18,485 of NW_027619802.1, forward strand.
GTTGACTGGGGAACATGTGTTCGGCGATCATCAAAAATTGATACATGCCCGAGCTAAAGTAATTATGCGTCTGCCTTGCGGTGAGCCGAACGCCGGGGGTTAGCACTGTGTCCCGTTTGGCGCACGTCTCGCAGACTTGCTGCAGCCGTCCATGTTCATTTATTTTATTTTTTCGCGCAACGTGTGCACGTGCGATGTCATTTAACGCGGAAACAATTAGGACGCGCGAGCACAATTAGGGTCGGCGCGGCATGGGACCCGTGAGTGCACGCTTTCTGCTCTCGCTCTGCATTGCAGCAGGAAACGTAGAACAATAAGCGCGTGCACATTTACTTACCTTTCGCATTAAAGATGTGCATGGCAGGAAGACAATGTGGCACCTGAGTAATAATTCATCATGCAGTGCCTTCAGAAAGTATTCACACTCTTTGACATTTTCAAAATTTGTTGTGTTACAGCCTGATTATAAAATTGATTAAATTGAGATTTGTTTTTCACTGATTTACACATAATGTCAAAGTGGAATTTTTTTTTATAGAATTTTTTTTGCAAATTTATTAAAAATGAAAATATGAAATTTCTTGAGTCAATGAGTATTCGGCCGCTTTGCTATAACACTCAAAATTGAGCTCAGGTGCATCCAATTTATTTTGATCATCCTCGAGATGTCTCTACAACTTGAATGGAGTCCACATGTGGCCAATTCAACTGATTGGACATGATTTTAAAAAGAAACACACCTTTCAATGCAAGGTCCCACAGCTGATGGTGTTTATGCCTAATCCTCAATACAGGAACAACCACCACCCTATCACCCTTGGTTCTCTTCCTCCACACAGCCAATCAGAGACTCTCAAATGTTGGGTCAAACCACAGAAGTCAAACTCAGGGGGGATGAAGAATATGAGAAGAAGAAGAGGTCATGGACCCTAACAACAGCCAATAACAGGATCTCAAATCTTGGGTCAAACCACGCAAGTCAAACTCGAGGGGTAAAGGGAGTGAAGGGGGTGGTGAAGAAGAGGAAGAAAGAGCTGTTATATAAACCACAATGTCAGTTTGTGTGTTTGTACAGATGTTTGTCCCCCTTCATAAGGGTGGGTTTTAAAGGCCAATCTTTCAACACGAATGTGTGTTCACCGTGGTCTATTTTTGAGGATAAAACAAACTCAAAAAACATTTTCCATAAAAGAGACATGATGTTATCTTGAGTGCTCACCTCACGCAGACAAAGTGCAGTCAAACGGATCACCAAATTTGACACGGAAAGCAGTTTTGGCACCTTGAATAGTTGGTTATTTGTTTTGAGATAATTGCTTAACGATATGATATTTAAATCACATCTTGGAGAATATGCATTCCATATTATATCACTATCTTTATGTTATAGTGCTGCATTTAACACGGGCATATAGCTTGAGAGAAAATAACCACAAGAAACGCTAAATGTCAATATCTGGGTTCATGGTGCAATGCGCAGCAGTTATCATGGTAATTAATTTCCATCGTCGTTATTACGATTACTGGAAAGCACAATTATCGTTCCATCGTGATTATCACCCAGCTCTAGTACAAACACAACCTGTACAGTATACATTGATTTAAAGGTAATGGCACTGCTCATTTAATGACATAACTCTCAAGGATGAAAGAAGAGTTTGTAGGAAAAAAACATAACCACCTCAGTTAACTTCTCCATATAGAGACTTGGCATTTAATATGGAATATTTTTTTGTGGGGGTGAACTTACTTTTCAAGATGACTTAGAACCAAAAGTTCATTGGAATTATGTTGAAATTATTCAAGATTTTGTTAATGACCACATTTGACAGATTTTGGAGTGGCCTGCCATGTCCCCGGATATGAATCCGATAGAGAACGTGTGGGCAGAATTAACGCATCAAATCGACCACTTGGACCAGCAGCCTACCTCTGTGTGTGAATTTCAGCAGACTATTGTAACTGCATGGCAAGCGATTTTGTGAGATTTTGTGACCTTTAAAAGAAACAAAAACCACATTTGACATTTCGAAGCAAATAAATTGATCCTTGAAAGTGATATAAACTGATATCGAACTCAATTCACGGACAGCACTGTGTTAAACGTCTGTACTTTTTCCAGAAGTATCTCTTTATTTTGAGCATTAGCCAAAAAAAAATTCAACAAAAACAAAAGCTAAATTATGACTGGGATTACGGACAGTAAAATTACAGTACAGTACTTCGTGTAATGCCCACGAGCATTCAGGAGAGCACGTACACGTTGAGGCATGCTGTTCACGAGATTTGCCAAGGTTTGGACAGGAATCGCTTGCCATGCAGTTACAATAGTCTGCTGCAATTCACACACAGAGGTAGGCTGCTGGTCCAAGTGGTCGATTTGATGCGTTAATTCTGCCCACACGTTCTCTATCGGATTCATATCCGGGGACATGGCAGGCCACTCCACATGCTCTACATCAAGGTCAGCAAGAAAGTGTTGGATCATGCGAGCACGATGAGGCCGTGCATTGTCATCTTGGAAGACAAAGTTTCCTCGAAAGGCTTCACGAGCAAATGGAAGCAATGTTTCTTCCAGAATGACCCGGTACTTGAACTGGTTCAGGTTTCCATTCAGAACAAACAGGTCAGTTTTGCCCCCTGCATGAAAAGCAGCCCAAACGGTCACCCCACCCCCTCCAGCTTGGGCTCTTTGCACTATACAATATTCGTTGTGGGCTTCATGCACTTGGCTGCGCACCCGGACGCGGCCATCTTGACGATAGACCAGAAATCTAGACTCATCACTGAAGGTCACGTGATTCCAGTGTCCTGGCTGCCATTGACGGTGCTCTCTGGCCCACTGCAATCTGCGCTGGCTGTGTTGTCTGGTCAGGCGTGGCTTTCTCAGGGGACGCCTGGCACGATAGCCTGCTTGAACCAGTCGTTGGTTGACTAGCCTTCTGGATATAGGCACATTTGTCAGTTGCTGCCACTCAGCCCTAAGCCGATTAGCTGACTTGGTACGGCCATTGCAGACTAACCGGTGCAGCTGGCGATCATCTCTCCTTGTGGTTCTGCGTGGACGTCCTGGCCTCGGTATTGGAGTAGGGACACCCCTCTGAGCATTTCGTTTCAGGATCTTTGACACCTGACCTTGAGTGATGCCATACTGCCGAGCAAGAGCATGCTGTTTCATGCCAGAATTTCGTAAAGCCACCACTCCATGACAAACAGCATTGTCAAGTTGACGGACCATCTCCAGAGGAAGTGGCAATAACGTTTGTAGACGTACAGCAGTTGTTTTCCACTAATACAGAACGCAACAACCCTTGTATACCCGATTGTGAAGCCAATCGTCAAATGTACCTGTCCTTACATTTTGTCACGCCACCTGTGATATAATCCTGTTTTTGACTTCTTGCTGCGACAGACAATCAGTGACATGGTTCTTTCAACAAAGACATCACCGAAGGGTAAAAGAAACTCACCAGATTGATAAACTGAGTTCAGAAAGTAAACCCAAGTCAAGAAAAAAAAAATATTCCATATTAAATGCCAAGTCTGTATATATATATATATATACAGCGAAAATTTTAAAACAAGGAATTTTGATCCATATACATGTTCTGGCCTTGATGGGAGAACATTCAATATTGTCTACCCAAAGCAATATTTTGCAATATGTTAAATTTTGTTGATATTTCTGTTCAATATTTTGCAGATTGATAAATAAAAAGTTTGTCTCTAAATAGGTGCTAAATTGTGGTAGTCCAATAGATGTATGGTAGATCCTGGACAACACCTTGTACCTTTGTGGGAAGAGCGAGGGGTCTTGGATGATGTGCTGAGGAAGAGTCGCTGGTGTAGCAGTCACAGAGGACTTTTTTTTCTCAAATCGCAAGATTCATTACATGGGCTCACTTGCGATGGTGTCAGGAGCCATGGTGCTTCGATCTCCACATTGGATTTTCAAAAGTTTGAAGATCCACTGAAGAAGGGTCCAGATGTGCCAGCGAAAGCTGCGATATACGTTGCAAAACATCTCTTCATTGTGTCCAAGCCACTTGTGAATTCTTCTTTCCATTTCGCGTGGAATTTCCTTTCCCCATTGCTTTTCGTCCTCGACCTCGGAACGCTCTGCTGCTTCTTCGAACGCTTCTGGGAGAGAGAAAGAGAGAGCTAGCAGTGCTCGTTGAAGCAGATGAACATGACAACACCCTTCAGCATCCTCTCAATTGACAGGAACACTCCTGACGAAGTCCTCCTTCAACGCATCTTCTTTAGCAGGTTCAAACACATATTGAGACAGACTTTCCTGACTCGTCGTTACTTCTGATGTTGAAAATGATAGCTCCAGATGAAGTTAAATGTTTTTTTTCATTAATTATTCACCTTCAATTTTTTTTTAAATCGCATTCATTATTCACCGCTTCCCCTTTTACACGTAATGTTCTCCAAACGTACTTGTGTGAGCAAATAAACCGATACATAGCATGCCACGTAACCGCGTTTTACAAACTGCGGTTCACAATTTTTATTTTCCTGTAAAAATATTTGAAATAATTATTCATGTTGATGCATGTGCTTTCTGTACAAAATAATAATAATAGTGATCATAATTAAAGGTGCGGGCAATGTTGCACGGGCCCAAGCCATGACGTCATAAATTTTGTTTTTCATTGCCAGACCACGTGACCGATTAAAAACAAATTCCATATTCAAGTTCCTGTTGTTGTGTTGACTGTAGGGTGTAGATGACAAAATAGGGCTCGTGTTAATTGGCCTTTTAACCTCAACATGGATGGTCAAGCCGCTTCAACAATGATGTCATCATTAAAAACGCTTTTGTATCATGGGTAGATGATCATAACCTGACAAGTATTTAATCGAAAGCATTTGCAGTTTCAGAGAATAAGGTTTTTGATGTTTGTGCTTAAATCCAAGCTGGTTGCCATGGTGATTGCCAAATTTAAATGCGGAAAAAACATCGCATTAACTCCCTCCCATTCACCCCAATATTCTTAATTATAAGTTTAAACTTAAACAATATTAAACTTAATCAGAGCAACAGTTCCGGAGAAATGAATTTTTATAGGTTATATCAACATAGAGAAATGCTCCAAGATGACGTCACCTATGACGTTATTAATTTTGCTTTATTTTTCATTGCCAGATCATGTGACTTATCAAAACCAAATTGCATATTCAAGTTCTTATTGGTGCGTAGATGCCATAAAAATGTTTCATGTTAATCGGAGAATTTGTATTTTACATCAATGTCCGTAGCTTGAAAACCACTTCACCAATGACGTCATCTTGAACAACCGTTTGTTATTGAACAACCTGACAATAATCGAATCGATAGCACTTGCGATATCGGAGTAGGTTTTTTAAGTTTTCGCTTAAATCCAAGGTGGCTTTCATGGTGAATTGCAAAATCAAAATTCGGAAAAAAGTTGGCATCTCTAGACCCCAACATTCTTGGAAAGTTTCAACTTAATTGGAGCAACAGTGCCGACGTTACAGCTTTCACAAAATTTTGCGGAAAGAATAATAATAAGTCTACTAACAATAGGAGACCAAGTCTTTTATATACTTGGTTCCCTAAATAGAAAGCATCTGCAAATGCAAAGCCCCCTGTCCGGACTTTTTTTCTAAACTCTTAAAGCTAATGATTTCAAACCTGGCACGTGGTTTCCTCATGATAAGTTACAGATCAAGTTCGGACTTCACGACGTTTCGATCATTTTTGACAAAGTTATGGCACTTTGAACTTTGGTAATTTCCCCAACAGTTTTCCGGACATGTATTGCAGCGCAATACTCAGAATGCTCGTTCTGTATGCTAAACATGACAAAAACAGGTAAAACAAAAAAAAGCAATCAAGATTGAAGACCCTCGCCAGGACGTGTTTGTGTGGTTTTGTCCTTTGGGTCCTCGGTGTCTTTTAGGTCCTCGGGATCTAAGCCTTATATTCCTCGGGTCTTATGGGTCCTTGGAGTATTTTCGGTCCTCTGTGTCTCTTGGTTCCATGGATTCTTAGGGGTTTTTTGGGTCCTCAGGGTCTTTTGGGTCATTTCAGTCCTCTGGGTATTTTGGGTTCTCGGGGTCTTTTGGGTCCTTTGGGTCTTATGTATCTTTTGGATATATTGCGTCTTTTATGTATTCTGGGTAATTTCGGTCTTCACGGTCCTTGGGATCTCTTGGGTCCTTAAACCTCTTGGGTCCTTGGGTCTTGGGTCCTTGGGTCCTATCTTTTGGGTCATCTGGTTCTTTTGGATGCTCTGGTTCTTTTGGGTGTTCAGGGTCCTCTGCGATTTTTTTTGGTCTTCATGGTCCTCAGGATCTTTTGTGTCCTCGGGGTGTTTTGGGTAATTTGGGTATTTTGGGTCCTTGGGTTTTTTTGGGGTCGTTGGAGTATTTTGGGTCCTCAGGCTCTTTTGGATCTTCAGGGTTCTTCAGGTCTTCAGGTTTTTCATTGTCTTAATGGGGCTTAGGGTTGAACAGGTGCTTAAGGACTTAGGGTTGTTAAGGGTCTTAGGCAATTAATACTGTACACATATTCACGTTCTGTGCAGATAAACAAACAGACAAATGGACCCAAATGCAATACCCTCTCTGCTGGCAAGGGTAAAAACAAACAGACTGGGGTGAAAACTTAACCTCTGTCCATCGCAGATGGTGGAGGTAACTGGAAGGGCACACAGTAGAGCGCATATCTCTACCAGGCTGAACAGTTTACATTTTGTATCCCACTGATAGACAGGATCTGGATCCAGGCCTGAACCAAAATCGAATCGGCTTGTTCTAGTCACCGAATCAACTTATCCACATTGTTTTGTCACAATCGGTCCACAACCTATTTGAAATACCATGCTAAATATCGTTTGGGCCCCATCTCTCAATGGTGAAGAATCACTTTAAAATTATAGGAATTTTATCCGCAACTACACCAAAATTAGTCACATATACAACCTATCCAGCAGGTTTTGGCCGAATCAGCCCATAACTTTGAGATATCGTGCATGATACTATTTTGGCCCTATCTTTCAATGTTGAAGGATCATTTAAACAAGGGGGTGTCGAGAACTTGAAGAAGAAAGGGGGAAGCGAGGACAGAGAGTTGGGGTATGGCAGAGAGGGCACAAAGAGTTGGGAGAGGGGGTTTGGGGGTTTGGGATGGGGGGTGGGGGGGAGGTAGATTCGAGGACTTGAAGTCACATTTTACATTACACGGAATTTCCACGGGTCCCTGCCATTATGCGGTCAAAGAACATTCCTAGCGCTCCCCCTAAATATTCCAAATTACATTGGGAACAAATTCCCTTAGAACAGCTCAGTGGTACTGGGTTATCTGATGGTCAATCTATCGATCTTTTCTATCTATATATAAATGCAGGTTGCCTGATTATATCTTATCAGGGTAAACGTCGTAGCCACAGCACATACAAGGCTGAATGCTACCCAATTTAATAGTCCATGAGCTAGAGGGGCCCACCTAGAACCCCCCCCCTCCCCCTCCACCAATCAACGAAACTATATTTTTTTGAAACTTTGAAATCTACTGTTTGAGAAATTATATGTTAACATGCGATAAATTGGGACTCAGTATGGATTTTGAGAGACTGAAAGTTGCTATTTCCTCTGTTATGATTGTATATTGGTTATACTGTTATATATATATTGTTATATTGTTATGATGGTATATTGGTTATATTGGATGTTATGATGGTTATACACGAGGGTATACATAAACAGAAGATTTTGTTTTTTAATCCAACCAAAGATGGCTGACTGGCGGCCTTTAACTACAGTGCATTCAGAAAGTATTCAGACCCCTTCACTTTTTTCACATTTTGTTATGTTGCAGCCTTATGCTGAAATCGTTTGAATTCATTTTTTCCCTCATCAATCTACACTCAATACCCCATAATGACAAAGAGAAAACAGGATTTTAGAAAGTTTTGCAAATTTATTAAAAACAAAAAACTGAAATATCACATTTACATAAGTATTCATACCCTTTGCTATGACACTTGAAATTTAGCTCAGGTGCCTCCCATTTCTCTTGATCATCTTTGAGATGTTTCCACACCTTGATTGGAGTCCACCTGTGGTAAATTCAATTGGTTGGACATGATTTGGAAAGGCACACACCTGTCTATATGAGGTCCCACAGCTGACAATACATATCAGAGCAAAACCCAAGCCATGAGGTCGAAGGAACTGCGTGCAGAGCTCAGAGACAGGGTTGTGTCGAGGCACAGATCTGGGGAAGCCTACAAAAATATTTCTGCTGCATTGAAGGTTCCCAAGAGCACAGTGGCCTCCATAATTCTTAAATGGAAGAGGTTTGGAACAACAAGGACTCTTCCTAGAGCTGGCCGCCCGGCCAAACTGAGCAATCGGGGGAGAAGGGCCTTGGTAATAGAGGTGACCAATAATCCGATGGTCACTCTGGCTGAGCTCCAGAGATCCTGTGTGAAGATGGGAGAAACTTCCAGAAGGACAACCATCACTGCAACACTCCACCGATCTGGGCTTTATGGTGGAGTGGCCAGACGGAAGCCTCTCCTCAGTGAAAGACACATGAAAGCCTGCTTGGAGTTTGCAAAAAAAACACCTAAGGGACTCTCAGACTGAGAAACAAGATTCTGTGGTCTGATGCAACCAAGATTGAACTGTTTGGCTTCCGTCTGGCCACTCTGCCATAAAGCCCAGATCGGTGGAGTGTTGCAGTGATGGTTGTCCTTCTGGAAGTTTCTCCCATCTCCACACAGGATCTCTGGAGCTCAGCCAGTGACCATCGGGTGTTCGAAACTTCTTCCATTTAAGAATTATGGAGGCCTCTGTGCTCTTGGGAACCTTCAATGCAGCAGAATTTTTTTTTTGTAGGGTTCCCCAGGTCTGTGCCTCGACACAATCCTGTCTCTGAGCTCTGCAGGCAGTTCCTTCGACCTCATGGCTTGGTTTTTGTTCTGATATGCATTGTCAGCTGTGAGACCTTCTACAGGTGTGTGCCTTTCCAAATCATGTCCAATCAATTGAATTTACCACAGGTGGACTCCAATCAAGGTGTCGAAACATCTCAAAGATGATCAAGAGAAATTTAGAGGCAGCTGAGCTAAATTTCAAGTGTCACAGCAAAGGGTATGAATACTTATGTCAAAGTCATATTTCAGTTTTTTCTTTTTAATAAATTTGCAAAACTTTCTAAAATCCTGATTTCTCTTTGTCATTATGGGGTATTGAGTGTAGATTGATGAGGGAAAAAATGAATTCAAACGATTTCAGTATAAGGCTGCAACATAACAAAATGTGAAAAAAGTGAAGGGGTCTGAATACATTTCTGAATGCACTGTAGTTAAAGGCCGCCAATCAGCCATCTTTGGTTGGATTAAAAGACAAAATCTTATGTTTTTTTTTTTTTTTTTTTTTTTTGTATACAAGATCGAGGCTCGTGAAAGAGCGAAAATTAATCACACAGAAAGACAAACAGACACATAAAACAAATAACATCGGGAGCGGTAGACAAGATGGGGAGAGAGGGGGAAGGACACAAACACAACATTTGAGAGCAGGGACCGAGAGACATGGAGACATCGAGAGATCTGTGGGAGGGAGAGGGCTTTGGGGGGGAGGCATGTGAAGGGGGGAGGCATGTGAAGGGGGGGGAGGCATGTGAAGGGGGGGGGGTGGGAGAGGTATAAACATATGGACACTGCCAGGATTTCCAGGAAATAAGTTGGAATTTCAAACAAGGTGGATCTGGGGTGAATTAGTGGGGGTAGAAAAGATCAAGGTTATGGATGGGGGAAGATAAGAGATGGTGGTGAACAGCTGTTTTAAAGACCTGGAGGGAGGAGAGGGATTGAAGGGAGTGTGGGAGTTTGTTCCACAGGCGGGAGAAAAGAGGAATGAAAGAGTGAAGGTGAGCAGAGAGCCGAGATTTCGGCAGTTTAACCATCAGAGGGTTGCTGGCAGATCTTGTGCGACCTGTAGGAATATTTGGGGGACAGAGCACGGAGAGAGCTGGGGGAGCAAGGCCGGAGAGGAGTCGGTAGAAGACAGAAAGACCACCTACCTGCCTGCGGTGAGTGAGTGAAAGGCCCTCAGAGATAGCTTCATCGCGGGAGATTCCAATGATTTTGAAAGCTTTGGATTCAACAGCGTGAAGCCGAGCCAGGTGTGAGGCAGGAACCACCAGCCATAGGGGAGAACAGTATTCCATTGAGCTGCGGATGAAAGCCTTGTATGTGGTGAGGAGCTCAGGTGTGCCGAGGAAGGACTTCGCACGACGGAGGATGCCCAGTCGGCGACTGGCTTTGGAGGCCAGCTTGGAAATGTGGTTTTCCCAAGAAAGATCATGGCAGATAGTGAGACCCAAAAGCTTGAGTGACAGAACTTCTTGGAGAGGGATTGTTGAGAAAGTAGATGGGAGGGTTGTCCAGTCGATCTTTTCGGAGAGACATAGTAAGAGAGTGAGATTTGGCAGGATTGAAAGACATGTTCCACTTGTTTGACCAGTCTGTGATTTTGTCCAGGTCTTCAGAGAGTGACGGAGGCTGCAGACTGCCTATCTGAGGGAAGAGGAATGGAGCGGCAGAGAGTGGAGTCATCAGCAAAGAGATAGAGAGGATTTTCCAGAGAGTCAGAGAGATCATTGATAAAAGACCAGAAAAAGCACAGGGCCCAGCACACTTCCTTGGGGAACTCCAGCCTGAACAGGAAGGGGAGATGAGAGAAATCCATTCAGGGCCACACGTTGACTACGACCAGAGAGGAAGTCCGCAAGCTTATGTATACATCTGCTTTTGTATTCACGCTGTTGAAACCAAAGCGTTCAGAATCATTGGAATCTCCAGCGATGAAGCTACCTCTGAGAGCCTTTCACTTACTCACCGCAGGCAGGTTGGTGGTCTTTCTGTGTTCTACCGACTCCTCTCCGGCCTTGCTCCTCCAGCTCTCTCTCTGGGCTCTGTCCCCAAAATGTTCCTACAGGTCGCACAAGATCTGCCTGCAACCCTCTTATGGTTAAACTGTCAAAATCAAGACTCTCTGCTCACCTTCACTCCTTCATTCCTCTTTTCTCCCACCTCTGGAACAAACTCCCTCACTCTCTTCAATCCCACTCCTCCCTCCAGGTCTTTTAAAACAGCTGTTCACCACCATCTGTTATCTTCCCCCATCCAAACCCTTGATCTTTCCCCGCTAATTTCACCCCAAATCCACTTTTTTGAAATACCGAATTCTTTCCTGGAAGTCCTTTGTGTCCCTTGTGTTTATACTTCTCCCCCCCCCCCCTTCCCACGCCGTCTCCCCCAAAGCCCTCTCCCTCCCACACATTCCCGATGTCCCTGCTCTCAAAATGTTGTGTTTATGTGCTCCCCCTTCTCTCCCCATCTTGTCTACCGCTCCCCTTTTATATACTTTGTTTGTTTGTCCTGTTTGATTTGTTTGTGTGATAAATGTTAGCTCTTTCACGAGCCTCGATTCTGCATACAAAAATAATAATAATAATAATAATAATAATAATAATCGTTTACAACCATCATAACATCCAATATAACCAATATACCATCATAACAATATAACAATATAAGCATAACAGTATAACCAATATACCATCATAACAGAGGAAATAGAAACTTTCAG
>NW_027619803.1:0-30118 GCF_964187855.1 Myxine glutinosa
TTGCACTTGTGTTGGTGCAGGAAACCACTTTTGCACTTGTATTAGTGTGGAAAAACACTTTTCGCACTTGTGTTAGTGTTGAAAAACACTTTTCGCACTTCTGTTAGTGTTGAAAATACCACTTTTCGCACTTGTGTTGGTGCAGGAACCACTTTTGCACTTGTATTAGTGTGGAAAAACAGTTTTCGCACTTGTGTTAGTGTTGAAAAACCACTTTTCGCACTTGTGTTAGTGTTGAAAAACCACTTTTCGCACTTGTGTTGGTGCAGGAAACCACTTTTGCATTTGTATTAGTGTGGAAAAACACTTTTTGCACTTGTGATAGTGTTGAAAACCACTTTTCGCAGTTGTGTTAGTGTTGAAAAAACCACTTTTCGCACTTGTGTTAGTGTTGAAAAACACTTTGCGCACTTGTGTTAGTGTTGAAAAACCACTTTTCGCACTTGTGTTAGTGTTTGAAAACCACTTTTCGCACTTGTGTTAGTGTTGAAAATACCACTTTTCGCACTTGTGTTGTGCAGGAAACCACTTTTGCACTTGTATTAGTGTGGAAAAACCACTTTCGCACTTGTGTTAGTGTTGGAAAACCACTTTTCGCACTTGTGTTAGTGTTGAAAAACCACTTTTCGCACTTGTGTTAGTGTGAAAAACCACTTTTCGCACTTGTGTTGGTGCAGGAAACCACTTTTTGCACTTGTATTAGTGTGGAAAAAACACTTTTTGCACTTGTGATTAGTGTTGAAAAACCACTTTTCGCACTTGTGTTAGTGTTGAAAAACCACTTTTCGCACTTGTGTTGGTGCAGGAAACCACTTTTGCACTTGTATTAGTGTAGAAAAAACACTTTTCGCACTTGTGTTAGTGTTGAAAACCACTTTTCGCACTTGTGTTGGTGCAGGGAAACCAGTTTTGCACTTGTATTAGTGTGAAAAAACCACTTTTCGCACTTGTGTTAGTGTTGAAAAACCACTTTTCGCACTTATGTTAGTGTTGAAAAACCACTTTTCGCACTTGTGTTGGTGCAGGAAACCACTTTTGCACTTGTATTAGTGTGGAAAAAACACTTTTTGCACTTGTGATAGTGTTGAAAAACCACTTTTCGCACTTGTGTTAGTGTTGAAAAACCACTTTTCGCACTTGTGTTGGTGCAGGAAACCACTTTTGCACTTGTATTAGTGTGGAAAAACCACTTTTCGCACTTGTGTTAGTGTTGAAAAACCACTTTTCGCACTTGTGTTAGTGTTGAAAAACCACTTTTCGCACTTGTGTTAGTGTTGAAAAACCACTTTTCGCACTTGTATTGGTGAGGAAACCACTTTTGCACTTGCATTAGTGTGGAAAAACCTACTTTTCGCACTTGTGTTTGTGTGAAAAACCACTTTTTGCACTTGTGTTAGTGTTGAAAAACCACTTTTCGCACTTGTGTTGGTGCAGAAACCACTTTTGCACTTGTATTAGTCTGGAAATCTACTTTTCGCACTTGTGTTAGTGTTGAAAAACCACTTTTCGCACTTGTGTTAGTGTGGAAAACCACTTTTCGCACTTGTGTTAGTGTTGAAAAACCACTTTTCGCACTTGTGTTGGTGCAGGAAACCACTTTTGCACTTGTATTAGTGTGGAAAAAACACTTTTCGCACTTGTGTTAGTGTTGAAAAACCACTTTTCGCACTTGTGTTAGTGTTGAAAACCACTTTTCGCACTTGTGTTAGTGTTGAAAAACCACATTTCGCACTTGTGTTGGTGCAGGAAACCACTTTTGCACTTGTATTAGTGTGGAAAAACCACTTTTCGCACTTGTGTTAGTGTTGAAAAACCACTTTTCGCACTTGTGTTAGTGTTGAAAACCACTTTCGCACTTGTGTTAGTGTTGAAAAACCACTTTTCGCACTTGTGTTGGTGCAGGAAACCACTTTTGCACTTGTAATTAGTGTGGAAAAAACACTTTTCGCACTTGTGTTAGTGTTGAAAAACCACTTTTCGCACTTGTGTTAGTGTTGAAAAACCACTTTTCGCACTTGTGTTGGTGCAGGAAACCACTTTTGCACTTGTATTAGTGTGGAAAAAACACTTTTTGCACTGTGATAGTGTTGAAAAACCACTTTTCGCACTTGTGTTAGTGTTGAAAAACCACTTTTCGCACTTGTGTTGGTGCAGGAAACCACTTTTGCACTTGTATTAGTGTGGAAAAACCACTTTTCGCACTTGTGTTAGTGTTGAAAAACCACTTTCGCACTTGTGTTAGTGTTGAAAAACCACTTTTCGCACTTGTATTGGTGCAGGAAACCACTTTTGCACTTGCATTAGTGTGGAAAAACCACTTTTCGCACTTGTGTTTGTGTTGAAAAACCACTTTTTGCACTTGTGTTAGTGTTGAAAAACCACTTTTCGCACTTGTGTTGGTGCAGGAAACCACTTTTGCACTTGTATTAGTCTGGAAATCTACTTTTCGCACTTGTGTTAGTGTTGAAAAACCACTTTTCGCACTTGTGTTAGTGTTGAAAAACCACTTTTCGCACTTGTGTTAGTGTTGAAAAACCACTTTCGCACTTGTGTTGGTGCAGGAACCACTTTTGCACTTGTATTAGTGTGGAAAAAACACTTTTCGCACTTGTGTTAGTGTTGAAAAACCACTTTTCGCACTTGTGTTAGTGTTGAAAAACCACTTTTCGCACTTGTGTTAGTGTTGAAAAACCACATTTCGCACTTGTGTTGGTGCAGGAAACCACTTTTGCACTTGTATTAGTGTGGAAAAACCACTTTTCGCACTTGCGTTAGTGTTGAAAAACCACTTTCGCACTTGTGTTAGTGTTGAAAAACCACTTTTCGCACTTGTGTAGTGTTGAAAAACCACTTTTCGCACTTGTGTTGGTGCAGGAAACCACTTTTGCACTTGTAATTAGTGTGGAAAAAACACTTTTCGCACTTGTGTTAGTGTTGAAAAACACTTTTCGCACTTGTGTTAGTGTTGAAAAACCACTTTTCGCACTTGTGTTGGTGCAGGAAACCACTTTTGCACTTGTATTAGTGTGGAAAAAACACTTTTTGCACTTGTGATAGTGTTGAAAAACCACTTTTCGCACTTGTGTTAGTGTTGAAAAACCACTTTTCGCACTTGTGTTAGTGTTGAAAAACCACTTTTCGCACTTGTGTTGGTGCAGGAAACCACTTTTGCACTTGTATTAGTGTGGAAAAACCACTTTTCGCACTTGTGTTAGTGTTGAAAAACCCACTTTCGCACTTGTTAGTGTTGAAAAACCACTTTCGCACTTGTGTTAGTGTTGAAAAACCACTTTTCGCACTTGTGTTGTGCAGGAAACCACTTTTGCACTTGTAATTAGTGTGGAAAAAACACTTTTCGCACTTGTGTTAGTGTTGAAAAACCACTTTTCGCACTTGTGTTAGTGTTGAAAAACCACTTTTCGCACTTGTGTTGGTGCAGGAAACCACTTTTCCACTTGTATTAGTGTGGAAAAACACTTTTTGCACTTGTGATAGTGTTGAAAAACCACTTTTCGCACTTGTGTTAGTGTTGAAAACCACTTTTCGCACTTGTGTTAGTGTTGAAAAACCAATTTTCGCACTTGTGTTGGTGCAGGAAACCACTTTTGCACTTGTATTAGTGTGGAAAAACACATTTCGCACTTGTGTAGTGTTGAAAAACCACTTTTCGCACTTGTGTTGGTGCAGAAACCACTTTTGCACTTGTATTAGTGTGGAAAAACACTTTTTGCACTTGTGGTAGTGTTGAAAAACCACTTTTCGCACTTGTGTTAGTGTTGAAAAACCACTTTTCGCACCTGTGTTGGTGCAGGAAACCACTTTTGCACTTGTATTAGTGTTGAAAAACCACTTTTTGCACTTGTGTTAATGTTGAAAAACCACTTTTCGCACTTGTGTTGGTGCAGGAAACCACTTTTGCACTTGTATTAGTCTGGAAATCTACTTTTCGCACTTGTGTTAGTGTTGAAAAACCACTTTTCGCACTTGTGTTAGTGTTGAAAAACCACTTTTCGCACTTGTGTTAGTGTTGAAAAACCACTTTTCGCACTTGTGTTGGTGCAGGAAACACTTTTGCACTTGTAATTAGTGTGGAAAAAACACTTTTCGCACTTGTGTTAGTGTTGAAAAACCACTTTTCGCACTTGTGTTAGTGTTGAAAAACCACTTTTCGCACTTGTGTTAGTGTTGAAAAACCACATTTCGCACTTGTGTTGGTGCAGGAAACCACTTTTGCACTTGTATTAGTGTGGAAAAACCACTTTTCGCACTTGTGTTAGTGTTGAAAAACCACTTTTCGCACTTGTGTTAGTGTTGAAAAACCACTTTTCGCACTTGTGTTAGTGTTGAAAAACACTTTTCGCACTTGTGTTGGTGCAGGAAACCACTTTTGCACTTGTATTAGTGTGGAAAAAACAGTTTTCGCACTTGTGTTAGTGTTGAAAAACCACTTTTCGCACTTGTGTTAGTGTTGAAAAACCACTTTTCGCACTTGTGTTGGTGCAGGAAACCACTTTTGCACTTGTATTAGTGTGGAAAAAACACTTTTTGCACTTGTGATAGTGTTGAAAAACCACTTTTCGCACTTGTGTTAGTGTTGAAAAGCCACTTTTCGCACTTGTGTTAGTGTTGAAAAACCACTTTTCGCATTTGTGTTGGTGCAGGAAACCACTTTTGCACTTGTATTAGTGTGGAAAAAACACATTCGCACTTGTGTTAGTGTTGAAAAACCACTTTTCGCACTTGTGTTGGTGCAAGAAACCACTTTTGCACTTGTATTAGTGTGGAAAAACACTTTTGCACTTGTGGTAGTGTTGAAAAACCACTTTTCGCACTTGTGTTAGTGTTGAAAAACCACTTTTCGCACTTGGTGTTGGTGCAGGAAACCACTTTTGCACTTGTATTAGTGTGGAAAAAACACTTGTTTGCACTTGTTGATAGTGTTGAAAAACCACTTTTCGCACTTGTGTTAGTGTTGAAAAACCACTTTTCGCACTTGTGTTGGTGCAGGAAACCACTTTTGCACGTGTATTAGTGTGGAAAACCACTTTTCGCACTTGTGTTAGTGTTGAAAAACCACCTTTCGCACTTGTGTTAGTGTTGAAAACCACTTTCGCACTTGTGTTAGTGTTGAAAAACCACTTTTCGCACTTGTGTTGGTGCAGGAAACCACTTTTGCACTTGTATTAGTGTGGAAAAAACACTTTTTGCACTTGTGATAGTGTTGAAAAACACTTTTCGCACTTGTGTTAGTGTTGAAAAACCACTTTTCGCACTTGTGTTAGTGTTGAAAAACCACTTTTCGCACTTGTGTTGTGCAGGAAACCAGTTTTGCACTTGTATTAGTGTGAAAAAACCACTTTTCGCACTTGTGTTAGTGTTGAAAAACCACTTTTCGCACTTATGTTAGTGTTGAAAACCACTTTTCGCACTTGTGTTGGTGCAGGAAACCACTTTTGCACTTGTATTAGTGTGGAAAAAACACTTTTTGCACTTGTGATAGTGTTACAAAACCACTTTTCGCACTTGTGTTAGTGTTGAAAAACCACTTTTCGCACTTGTGTTGTGCAGGAAACCACTTTTGCACTTGTATAGTGTGGAAAAACCACTTTTCGCACTTGTGTTAGTGTTGAAAAACCACTTTGCGCACTTGTGTTAGTGTTGAAAAACCACTTTTCGCACTTGTGTTAGTGTTGAAAACAACTTTTCGCACTTGTATTGGTGCAGGAAACCACTTTGCACTTGCATTAGTGTGGAAAAACACTTTTCGCACTTGTGTTAGTGTTGAAAAACCACTTTTTGCACTTGTGTTAGTGTTGAAAAACCACTTTCGCACTTGTGTTGGTGCAGGAAACCACTTTTGCACTGTATTAGTCTGGAAATCTACTTTTCGCACTTGTGTTAGTGTTGAAAAACCACTTTTTGCACTTGTGTTAGTGTTGAAAAACCAATTTTCGCACTTGTGTTAGTGTTGAAAAACCACTTTTCGCACTTGTGTTAGTGTTGAAAACCACTTTTCGCACTTGTGTTAGTGTTGAAAAACCACTTTTCGCACTTGTGTTAGTGTTGAAAAAACCACTTTTCGCACTTGTGTTGGTGCAGGAAACCACTTTTGCACTTGTATTAGTGTGGAAAAAACACTTTTCGCACTTGTGTTAGTGTTGAAAAACCACTTTTCGCACTTGTGTTAGTGTTGAAAAACCACTTTTCGCACTTGTGTTGGTGCAGGAAACCACTTTTTGCACTTGTATTAGTGTGGAAAAACCACTTTTCGCACTTGTGTTAGTGTTGAAAACCACTTTTCACACTTGTGTTAGTGTTGAAAACCACTTTTCGCACTTGTGTTGGTGCAGGAAACCACTTTTGCACTTGTATTAGTGTGGAAAAAACACTTTTCGCACTTGTGTTAGTGTTGAAAAACCACTTTTCGCACTTGTGTTAGTGTTGAAAAACCACTTTTCGCACTTGTGTTGGTGCAGGAAACCACTTTTGCACTTGTATTAGTGTGGAAAAAACACTTTTCGCACTTGTGTTAGTGTTGAAAAACCACTTTTCGCACTTGTGTTGGTGCAGGAAACCACTTTTGCACTTGTATTAATGTGGAAAAACCACTTTTTGCACTTGTGTTAGTGTTGAAAAACCACTTTTCACAGTTGTGTTAGTGTTCAAAAACCACTTTTCGCACTTGTGTTAGTGTTGAAAACCACTTTTCGCACTTGTGTTAGTGTTGAAAAACCACTTTTCGCACTTGTGTTAGTGTTGAAAATACCACTTTTCGCACTTGTGTTGGTGCAGGAAACCACTTTTGCACTTGTATTAGTGTGGAAAAACACTTTTCGCACTTGTGTTATTGTTGAAAAACCACTTTTCGCACTTGTGTTAGTGTTGAAAAACCACTTTTCGCACTTGTGTTGGCGCAGGAAACCACTTTTGCACTTGTATTAGTGTGGAAAAAACACTTTTCGCACTTGTGTTAGTGTTGAAAAACCACTTTTCGCACTTGTGTTGGTGCAGGAAACCACTTTTGCACTTGTATTAGTGTGGAAAAAACACTTTTTGCACTTGTGTTAGTGTTGAAAAACCACTTTTCGCACTTGTGTTAGTGTTGAAAAACCACTTTTCGCACTTGTGTTAGTGTTGAAAAACCACTTTTTGCACTTGTGTTGGTGCAGGAAACTACTTTTGCACTTGTATTAGTTTGGAAAAACACTTTTCGCACTTGTGTTAGTGTTGAAAAACCACTTTTCGCACTTGTGTTAGTGTTGAAAATACCACTTTTCGCACTTGTGTTGGTGCAGGAAACCACTTTTGCACTTGTATTAGTGTGGAAAAAACAGTTTTCGCACTTGTGTTAGTGTTGAAAAACCACTTTTCGCACTTGTGTTAGTGTTGAAAAACCACTTTTCGCACTTGTGTTGGCGCAGTAAACCACTTTTGCACTTGTATTAGTGTGGAAAAAACACTTTTCGCACTTGTGTTAGTGTTGAAAAACCACCTTTCGCACTTGTGTTGGTGCAGGAAACCACTTTTGCACTTGTAGTAGTGTGGGAAAAACACTTTTTGCACTTGTGTTAGTGTTGAAAAACCACTTTTCGCACTTGTGTTAGTGTTGAAAAACCACTTTTCGCACTTGTGTTAGTGTTGAAAAACCACTTTTCGCACTTGTGTTGGTGCAGGAAACCACTTTTGCACTTGTATTAGTGTGGAAAAAACACTTTTTGCACTTGTGATAGTGTTGAAAAACCACTTTTCGCACTTGTGTTAGTGTTGAAAAACCACTTTTCGCACTTGTGTTGGTGCAGGAAACCACTTTTGCACTTGTATTAGTGTGGAAAAACCACTTTTTGCACTTGTGTTAGTGTTGAAAAACCACTTTTCGCACTTGTGTTAGTGTTGAAAAACCACTTTTCGCACTTGTGTTAGTGTTGAAAAACCACTTTTCGCACTTGTATTGGTGCAGGAAACCACTTTTGCACTTGCATTAGTGTGGAAAAACCACTTTTCGCACTTGTGTTAGTGTTGAAAAACCACTTTTTGCACTTGTGTTAGTGTTGAAAAACCACTTTTCGCACTTGTGTTGGTGCAGGAAACCACTTTTGCACTTGTATTAGTCTGGAAATCTACTTTTCGCACTTGTGTTAGTGTTGAAAAACCACTTTTCGCACTTGTGTTAGTGTTGAAAAACCAATTTTCGCACCTGTGTTAGTGTTGAAAAACCACTTTTCGCACTTGCGTTAGTGTTGAAAAACTACTTTTCGCACTTGTGTTAGTGTTGAAAAACCACTTTTCGCACTTGTGTTAGTGTTGAAAAACCACTTTTCGCACTTGTGTTGGTGCAGGAAACCACTTTTGCACTTGTATTAGTGTGGAAAAAACACTTTTCGCACTTGTGTTAGTGTTGAAAAACCACTTTTCGCACTTGTGTTAGTGTTGAAAAACCACTTTTCGCACTTGTGTTAGTGTTGAAAAACCACTTTTTGCACTTGTGTTAGTGTTGAAAAACCACTTTTCGCACTTGTGTTGGTGCAGGAAACCACTTTTGCACTTGTATTAGTGTGGAAAAAACACTTTTCGCACTTGTGTTAGTGTTGAAAAACCACTTTTCGCACTTGTGTTAGTGTTGAAAAACCACTTTTCGCACTTGTGTTGGTGCAGGAAACCACTTTTGCACTTGTATTAGTGTGGAAAAAACACTTTTTGCACTTGTGATAGTGTTGAAAAACCACTTTTCGCACTTGTGTTAGTGTTGAAAAGCCACTTTTCGCACTTGTGTTAGTGTTGAAAAACCACTTTTCGCATTTGTGTTGGTGCAGGAAACCACTTTTGCACTTGTATTAGTGTGGAAAAAACACATTTCGCACTTGTGTTAGTGTTGAAAAACCACTTTTCGCACTTGTGTTGGTGCAAGAAACCACTTTTGCACTTGTATTAGTGTGGAAAAACACTTTTTGCACTTGTGGTAGTGTTGAAAAACCACTTTTCGCACTTGTGTTAGTGTTGAAAAACCACTTTTCGCACTTGTGTTGGTGCAGGAAACCACTTTTGCACGTGTATTAGTGTGGAAAACCACTTTTCGCACTTGTGTTAGTGTTGAAAAACCACTTTTCGCACTTGTGTTAGTGTTGAAAAACCACTTTTCGCACTTGTGTTAGTGTTGAAAAACCACTTTTCGCACTTGTGTTGGTGCAGGAAACCACTTTTGCACTTGTATTAGTGTGGAAAAAACACTTTTTGCACTTGTGATAGTGTTGAAAAACCACTTTTCGCACTTGTGTTAGTGTTGAAAAACCACTTTTCGCACTTGTGTTAGTGTTGAAAAACCACTTTTCGCACTTGTGTTGGTGCAGGAAACCAGTTTTGCACTTGTATTAGTGTGAAAAAACCACTTTTCGCACTTGTGTTAGTGTTGAAAAACCACTTTTCGCACTTATGTTAGTGTTGAAAAACCACTTTTCGCACTTGTGTTGGTGCAGGAAACCACTTTTGCACTTGTATTAGTGTGGAAAAAACACTTTTTGCACTTGTGATAGTGTTGAAAAACCACTTTTCGCACTTGTGTTAGTGTTGAAAAACCACTTTTCGCACTTGTGTTGGTGCAGGAAACCACTTTTGCACTTGTATTAGTGTGGAAAAACCACTTTTCGCACTTGTGTTAGTGTTGAAAAACCACTTTTCGCACTTGTGTTAGTGTTGAAAAACCACTTTTCGCACTTGTGTTAGTGTTGAAAAACCACTTTTCGCACTTGTATTGGTGCAGGAAACCACTTTTGCACTTGCATTAGTGTGGCAAAACCACTTTTCGCACTTGTGTTAGTGTTGAAAAACCACTTTTTGCACTTGTGTTAGTGTTGAAAAACCACTTTTCGCACTTGTGTTGGTGCACGAAACCACTTTTGCACTTGTATTAGTCTGGAAATCTACTTTTCGCACTTGTGTTAGTGTTGAAAAACCACTTTTCGCACTTGTGTTAGTGTTGAAAAACCAATTTTCGCACTTGTGTTAGTGTTGAAAAACCACTTTTCGCACTTGTGTTAGTGTTGAAAAACCACTTTTCGCACTTGTGTTAGTGTTGAAAAACCACTTTTCGCACTTGTGTTAGTGTTGAAAAACAACTTTTCGCACTTGTGTTGGTGCAGGAAACCACTTTTGCACTTGTATTAGTGTGGAAAAAACACTTTTCGCACTTGTGTTAGTGTTGAAAAACCACTTTTCGCACTTGTGTTAGTGTTGAAAAACCACTTTTCGCACTTGTGTTGGTGCAGGAAACCACTTTTGCACTTGTATTAGTGTGGAAAAAACACTTTTTGCACTTGTGATAGTGTTGAAAAACCACTTTTCGCACTTGTGTTAGTGTTGAAAAGCCACTTTTTGCACTTGTGTTAGTGTTGAAAAACCACTTTTCGCACTTGTGTTGGTGCAGGAAACCACTTTTGCACTTGTATTAGTGTGGAAAAAACACATTTCGCACTTGTGTTAGTGTTGAAAACCACTTTTTGCACTTGTGTTAGTGTTGAAAAACCACTGTTCGCACTTGTGTTAGTGTTGAAAAACCACTTTTCGCACTTGTGTTGGTGCAAGAAACCACTTTTGCACTTGTATTAGTGTGGAAAAACACTTTTTGCACTTGTGGTAGTGTTGAAAAACCAATTTTCGCACTTGTGTTAGTGTTGAAAAACCACTTTTCGCACTTGTGTTGGTGCAGGAAACCACTTTTGCACTTGTATTAGTGTGTAAAAAACACTTTTTGCACTTGTGATAGTGTTGAAAAACCACTTTTCGCACTTGTGTTAGTGTTGAAAAACCACTTTTCGCACTTGTGTTGGTGCAGGAAACCACTTTTGCACGTGTATTAGTGTGGAAAACCACTTTTCGCACTTGTGTTAGTGTTGAAAAACCACTTTTCGCACTTGTGTTAGTGTTGAAAAACCACTTTTCGCACTTGTGTTAGTGTTGAAAAACCACTTTTCGCACTTGTGTTGGTGCAGGAAACCACTTTTGCACTTGTATTAGTGTGGAAAAAACAGTTTTTGCACTTGTGATAGTGTTGAAAAACCACTTTTCGCACTTGTGTTAGTGTTGAAAAACCACTTTTCGCACTTGTGTTAGTGTTGAAAAACCACTTTTCGCACTTGTGTTGGTGCAGGAAACCACTTTTGCACTTGTATTAGTGTGGAAAAAACAGTTTTTGCACTTGTGATAGTGTTGAAAAAAGACTTTTCGCACTTGTGTTAGTGTTGAAAAACCACTTTTCGCACTTGTGTTAGTGTTGAAAAACCACTTTTCGCACTTGTGTTGGCGCAGGAAACCACTTTTGCACTTGTATTAGTGTGGAAAAAACACTTTTCGCACTTGTGTTAGTGTTGAAAAACCACTTTTCGCACTTGTGTTGGTGCAGGAAACCACTTTTGCACTTGTATTAGTGTGGGAAAACCACTTTTCGCACTTGTGTTAGTGTTGAAAAACCACTTTTCGCACTTGTGTTAGTGTTGAAAAACCACTTTTCGCACTTGTGTTAGTGTTGAAAAACCACTTTTCGCACTTGTGTTGGTGCAGGAAACCACTTTTGCACTTGTATTAGTGTGGAAAAAACACTTTTCGCACTTGTGTTAGTGTTGAAAAACCACTTTTCGCACTTGTGTTAGTGTTGAAAAACCACTTTTCGCACTTGTGTTGGTGCAGGAAACCACTTTTGCACTTGTATTAGTGTGGAAAAAACACTTTTTGCACTTGTGATAGTGTTGAAAAACCACTTTTCGCACTTGTGTTAGTGTTGAAAAGCCACTTTTCGCACTTGTGTTAGTGTTGAAAAACCACTTTTCGCACTTGTGTTGGTGCAGGAAACCACTTTTGCACTTGTATTAGTGTGGAAAAAACACATTTCGCACTTGTGTTAGTGTTGAAAAACCACTTTTCGCACTTGCGTTGGTGCAAGAAACCACTTTTGCACTTGTATTAGTGTGGAAAAACACTTTTTGCACTTGTGGTAGTGTTGAAAAACCACTTTTCGCACTTGTGTTAGTGTTGAAAAACCACTTTTCGCACTTGTGTTGGTGCAGGAAACCACTTTTGCACTTGTATTAGTGTGGAAAAAACACTTTTTGCACTTGTGATAGTGTTGAAAAACCACTTTTCGCACTTGTGTTAGTGTTGAAAAACCACTTTTCGCACTTGTGTTGGTGCAGGAAACCACTTTTGCACGTGTATTAGTGTGGAAAACCACTTTTCGCACTTGTGTTAGTGTTGAAAAACCACTTTTCGCACTTGTGTTAGTGTTGAAAAACCACTTTTCGCACTTGTGTTAGTGTTGAAAAACCACTTTTCGCACTTGTGTTGGTGCAGGAAACCACTTTTGCACTTGTATTAGTGTGGAAAAAACACTTTTTGCACTTGTGATAGTGTTGAAAAACCACTTTTCGCACTTGTGTTAGTGTTGAAAAACCACTTTTCGCACTTGTGTTAGTGTTGAAAAACCACTTTTCGCACTTGTGTTGGGTGCAGGAAACCAGTTTTGCACTTGTATTAGTGTGAAAAAACCACTTTTCGCACTTGTGTTAGTGTTGAAAAACCACTTTTCGCACTTATGTTAGTGTTGAAAAACCACTTTTCGCACTTGTGTTGGTGCAGGAAACCACTTTTGCACTTGTATTAGTGTGGAAAAAACACTTTTTGCACTTGTGATAGTGTTGAAAAACCACTTTTCGCACTTGTGTTAGTGTTGAAAAACCACTTTTCGCACTTGTGTTGGTGCAGGAAACCACTTTTGCACTTGTATTAGTGTGGAAAAACCACTTTTTGCACTTGTGTTAGTGTTGAAAAACCACTTTTCGCACTTGTGTTAGTGTTGAAAAACCACATTTCGCACTTGTGTTAGTGTTGAAAAACCACTTTTCGCACTTTTATTGGTGCAGGAAACCACTTTTGCACTTGCATTAGTGTGGAAAAACCACTTTTCGCACTTGTGTTAGTGTTGAAAAACCACTTTTTGCACTTGTGTTAGTGTTGAAAAACCACTTTTCGCACTTGTGTTGGTGCAGGAAACCACTTTTGCACTTGTATTAGTCTGGAAATCTACTTTTCGCACTTGTGTTAGTGTTGAAAAACCACTTTTCGCACTTGTGTTAGTGTTGAAAAACCAATTTTCGCACCTGTGTTAGTGTTGAAAAACCACTTTTCGCACTTGCGTTAGTGTTGAAAAACCACTTTTCGCACTTGTGTTAGTGTTGAAAAACCACTTTTCGCACTTGTGTTAGTGTTGAAAAACCACTTTTCGCACTTGTGTTGGTGCAGGAAACCACTTTTGCACTTGTATTAGTGTGGAAAAAACACTTTTCGCACTTGTGTTAGTGTTGAAAAACCACTTTTCGCACTTGTGTTAGTGTTGAAAAACCACTTTTCGCACTTGTGTTGGTGCAGGAAACCACTTTTGCACTTGTATTAGTGTGGAAAAAACACTTTTTGCACTTGTGATAGTGTTGAAAAACCACTTTTCGCACTTGTGTTAGTGTTGAAAAGCCACTTTTCGCACTTGTGTTAGTGTTGAAAAACCACTTTTCGCACTTGTGTTGGTGCAGGAAACCACTTTTGCACTTGTATTAGTGTGGAAAAAACACATTTCGCACTTGTGTTAGTGTTGAAAAACCACTTTTTGCACTTGTGTTAGTGTTGAAAAACCACTGTTCGCACTTGTGTTAGTGTTGAAAAACCACTTTTCGCACTTGTGTTGGTGCAAGAAACCACTTTTGCACTTGTATTAGTGTGGAAAAACACTTTTTGCACTTGTGGTAGTGTTGAAAAACCAATTTTCGCACTTGTGTTAGTGTTGAAAAACCACTTTTCGCACTTGTGTTAGTGTTGAAAAACCACTTTTCGCACTTGTATTGGTGCAGGAAACCACTTTTGCACTTGCATTAGTGGGGAAAAACCACTTTTCGCACTTGTGTTAGTGTTGAAAAACCACTTTTCGCACTTGTGTTAGTGTTGAAAAACCACTTTTCGCACTTGTGTTGGTGCAGGAAACCACTTTTGCACTTGTATTAGTGTGGAAAAACTACTTTTCGCACTTGTGTTAGTGTTGAAAAACCACTTTTCGCACTTGTGTTAGTGTTGAAAAACCACTTTTCGCACTTGTGTTAGTGTTGAAAAACCACTTTTCGCACTTGTGTTGGTGCAGGAAACCACTTTTGCACTTGTATTAGTGTGGAAAAAACACTTTGCGCACTTGTGTTAGTGTTGAAAAACCACTTTTCGCACTTGTGTTAGTGTTGAAAAACCACTTTTCGCACTTGTGTTAGTGTTGAAAAACCACTTTTCGCACTTGTGTTGGTGCAGGAAACCACTTTTGCACTTGTATTAGTGTGGAAAAACCACTTTTCGCACTTGTGTTAGTGTTGAAAAACCACTTTTCGCACTTGTGTTAGTGTTGAAAACCACTTTTCGCACTTGTGTTAGTGTTGAAAAACCACTTTTCGCACTTGTGTTGGTGCAGGAAACCACTTTTGCACTTGTATTAGTGTGGAAAAAACACTTTTTGCACTTGTGTTAGTGTTGAAAAACCACTTTTCGCACTTGTGTTAGTGTTGAAAAACCACTTTTCGCACTTGTGTTGGTGCAGGAAACACTTTTGCACTTGTATTAGTGTGAAAAAACCACTTTTCGCACTTGTGTTAGTGTTGAAAAACCACTTTTCGCACTTATGTTAGTGTTGAAAAACCACTTTTCGCACTTGTTTTGGTGCAGGAAACCACTTTTGCACTTGTATTAGTGTGGAAAAAACACTTTTTGCACTTGTGTTAGTGTTGAAAAACCACTTTTCGCACTTGTGTTGGTGCAGGAAACCACTTTTGCACTTGTATTAGTGTGGAAAAACCACTTTTCGCACTTGTGTTAGTGTTGAAAAACCACTTTTCGCACTTGTGTTAGTGTTGAAAACCACTTTTCGCACTTGTGTTAGTGTTGAAAAACCACTTTTCGCACTTGTGTTGGTGCAGGAAACCACTTTTGCACTTGTATTAGTGTGGAAAAAACACTTTTCGCACTTGTGTTAGTGTTGAAAAACCACTTTTCGCACTTGTGTTAGTGTTGAAAAACCACTTTTCGCACTTGTGTTGGTGCAGGAAACCACTTTTGCACTTGTATTAGTGTGAAAAAACCACTTTTTGCACTTGTGTTAGTGTTGAAAAACCACTTTTCGCACTTATGTTAGTGTTGAAAAACCACTTTTCGCACTTGTGTTGGTGCAGGAAACCACTTTTGCACTTGTATTAGTGTGGAAAAAACACTTTTTGCACTTGTGATAGTGTTGAAAAACCACTTTTCGCACTTGTGTTAATGTTGAAAAACCACTTTTCGCACTTGTGTTGGTGCAGGAAACCACTTTTGCACTTGTATTAGTGTGGAAAAACAACTTTTCGCACTTGTGTTAGTGTTGAAAAACCACTTTTCGCACTTGTGTTAGTGTTGAAAAACCACTTTTCGCACTTGTGTTAGTGTTGAAAAACAACTTTTCACACTTGTATTGGTGCAGGAAACCACTTTTGCACTTGCATTAGTTTGGAAAAACCACTTTTCGCACTTGTGTTAGTGTTGAAAAACCACTTTTCGCACTTGTGTTAGTGTTGAAAAACCACTTTTCGCACTTGTGTTGGTGCAGGAAACCACTTTTGCACTTGTATTAGTGTGGAAAAACTACTTTTCGCACTTGTGTTAGTGTTGAAAAACCACATTTCGCACTTGTGTTAGTGTTGAAAAGCCACTTTTCGCACTTGTGTTGGTGCAAGAAACCACTTTTGCACTTGTATTAGTGTGGAAAAAACACTTTTCGCACTTGTGTTAGTGTTGAAAAACCACTTTTCGCACTTGTGTTAGTGTTGAAAAACCACTTTTCGCACATGTGTTGGTGCAGGAAACCACTTTTGCACTTGTATTAGTGTGGAAAAAACACTTTCTGCACTTGTGATAGTGTTGAAAAACCACTTTTCGCACTTGTGTTAGTGTTGAAAAACCACTTTTCGCACTTGTGTTAGTGTTGAAAAACCACTTTTTGCACTTGTGTTAGTGTTGAAAAACCACTTTTCACACTTGTGTTGGTGCAGGAAACCACTTTTGCACTTGTATTAGTGTGGAAAAAACACTTTTTGCACTTGTGATAGTGTTGAAAAACCACTTTTCGCACCTATGTTAGTGTTGAAAAACCACTTTTCGCACTTGTGTTGGTGCAGGAAACCACTTTTGCACTTGTATTAGTGTGGAAAAAACACTTTTCGCACTTGTGTTAGTGTTGAAAAACCACTTTTCGCACTTGTGTTAGTGTTGAAAAACCACTTTTCGCACTTGTGTTAGTATTGAAAAACCACTTTTCGCACTTGTGTTGGTGCAAGAAACCACTTTTGCACTTGTATTAGTGTGGAAAAAACACTTTTTGCACTTGTGATAGTGTTGAAAAACCACTTTTCGCACTTGTGTTAGTGTTGAAAAACCACTTTTCGCACTTATGTTGGTGCAGGAAACCACTTTTGCAGTTGTATTAGTGTGGAAAAAACACTTTTTGCACTTGGGATAGTGTTGAAAAACCACTTTTCGCACTTGTGTTAGTGTTGAAAAACCACTTTTCGCACTTGTGTTAGTGTTGAAAAACCACTTTTCGCACTTATGTTGGTGCAGGAAACCACTTTTGCAGTTGTATTAGTGTGGAAAAAACACTTTTTGCACTTGGGATAGTGTTGAAAAACCACTTTTCGCACTTGTGTTAGTGTTGAAAAACCACTTTTCGCACTTGTGTTAGTGTTGAAAAACCACTTTTCGCACTTGTGTTAGTGTTGAAAAACTACTTTTCGCACTTGTGTTGGTGCAGGAAACACTTTTGCACTTGTATTAGTGTGAAAAAACCACTTTTCGCACTTGTGTTAGTGTTGAAAAACCACTTTTCGCACTTATGTTAGTGTTGAAAAACCACTTTTCACACTTGTTTTGGTGCAGGAAACCACTTTTGCACTTGTATTAGTGTGGAAAAAACACTTTTTGCACTTGTGTTAGTGTTGAAAAACCACTTTTCGCACTTGTGTTGGTGCAGGAAACCACTTTTGCACTTGTATTAGTGTGGAAAAACCACTTTTCGCACTTGTGTTAGTGTTGAAAAACCACTTTTCGCACTTGTGTTAGTGTTGAAAACCACTTTTCGCACTTGTGTTAGTGTTGAAAAACCACTTTTCGCACTTGTGTTGGTGCAGGAAACCACTTTTGCACTTGTATTAGTGTGGAAAAAACACTTTTCGCACTTGTGTTAGTGTTGAAAAACCACTTTTCGCACTTGTGTTAGTGTTGAAAAACCACTTTTCGCACTTGTGTTGGTGCAGGAAACCACTTTTGCACTTGTATTAGTGTGAAAAAACCACTTTTTGCACTTGTGTTAGTGTTGAAAAACCACTTTTCGCACTTATGTTAGTGTTGAAAAACCACTTTTCGCACTTGTGTTGGTGCAGGAAACCACTTTTGCACTTCTATTAGTGTGGAAAAAACACTTTTTGCACTTGTGATAGTGTTGAAAAACCACTTTTCGCACTTGTGTTAATGTTGAAAAACCACTTTTCGCACTTGTGTTGGTGCAGGAAACCACTTTTGCACTTGTATTAGTGTGGAAAAACAACTTTTCGCACTTGTGTTAGTGTTGAAAAACCACTTTTCGCACTTGTGTTAGTGTTGAAAAACCACTTTTCGCACTTGTGTTAATGTTGAAAAACCACTTTTCGCACTTGTGTTGGTGCAGGAAACCACTTTTGCACTTGTATTAGTGTGGAAAAACAACTTTTCGCACTTGTGTTAGTGTTGAAAAACCACTTTTCGCACTTGTGTTAGTGTTGAAAAACCACTTTTCGCACTTGTGTTAGTGTTGAAAAACAACTTTTCACACTTGTATTGGTGCAGGAAACCACTTTTGCACTTGCATTAGTTTGGAAAAACCACTTTTCGCACTTGTGTTAGTGTTGAAAAACCACTTTTCGCACTTGTGTTAGTGTTGAAAAACCACTTTTCGCACTTGTGTTGGTGCAGGAAACCACTTTTGCACTTGTATTAGTGTGGAAAAACTACTTTTCGCACTTGTGTTAGTGTTGAAAAACCACATTTCGCACTTGTGTTAGTGTTGAAAAGCCACTTTTCGCACTTGTGTTGGTGCAAGAAACCACTTTTGCACTTGTATTAGTGTGGAAAAAACACTTTTCGCACTTGTGTTAGTGTTGAAAAACCACTTTTCGCACTTGTGTTAGTGTTGAAAAACCACTTTTCGCACATGTGTTGGTGCAGGAAACCACTTTTGCACTTGTATTAGTGTGGAAAAAACACTTTCTGCACTTGTGATAGTGTTGAAAAACCACTTTTCGCACTTGTGTTAGTGTTGAAAAACCACTTTTCGCACTTGTGTTAGTGTTGAAAAACCACTTTTTGCACTTGTGTTAGTGTTGAAAAACCACTTTTCACACTTGTGTTGGTGCAGGAAACCACTTTTGCACTTGTATTAGTGTGGAAAAAACACTTTTTGCACTTGTGATAGTGTTGAAAAACCACTTTTCGCACCTATGTTAGTGTTGAAAAACCACTTTTCGCACTTGTGTTGGTGCAGGAAACCACTTTTGCACTTGTATTAGTGTGGAAAAAACACTTTTCGCACTTGTGTTAGTGTTGAAAAACCACTTTTCGCACTTGTGTTAGTGTTGAAAAACCACTTTTCGCACTTGTGTTAGTGTTGAAAAACCACTTTTCGCACTTGTGTTGGTGCAAGAAACCACTTTTGCACTTGTATTAGTGTGGAAAAAACACTTTTTGCACTTGTGATAGTGTTGAAAAACCACTTTTCGCACTTGTGTTAGTGTTGAAAAACCACTTTTCGCACTTATGTTGGTGCAGGAAACCACTTTTGCAGTTGTATTAGTGTGGAAAAAACACTTTTTGCACTTGGGATAGTGTTGAAAAACCACTTTTCGCACTTGTGTTAGTGTTGAAAAACCACTTTTCGCACTTGTGTTAGTGTTGAAAAACCACTTTTCGCACTTATGTTGGTGCAGGAAACCACTTTTGCAGTTGTATTAGTGTGGAAAAAACACTTTTTGCACTTGGGATAGTGTTGAAAAACCACTTTTCGCACTTGTGTTAGTGTTGAAAAACCACTTTTCGCACTTGTGTTAGTGTTGAAAAACCACTTTTCGCACTTGTGTTAGTGTTGAAAAACCACTTTTCGCACTTGTGTTGGTGCAGGAAACACTTTTGCACTTGTATTAGTGTGAAAAAACCACTTTTCGCACTTGTGTTAGTGTTGAAAAACCACTTTTCGCACTTATGTTAGTGTTGAAAAACCACTTTTCACACTTGTTTTGGTGCAGGAAACCACTTTTGCACTTGTATTAGTGTGGAAAAAACACTTTTTGCACTTGTGTTAGTGTTGAAAAACCACTTTTCGCACTTGTGTTGGTGCAGGAAACCACTTTTGCACTTGTATTAGTGTGGAAAAACCACTTTTCGCACTTGTGTTAGTGTTGAAAAACCACTTTTCGCACTTGTGTTAGTGTTGAAAACCACTTTTCGCACTTGTGTTAGTGTTGAAAAACCACTTTTCGCACTTGTGTTGGTGCAGGAAACCACTTTTGCACTTGTATTAGTGTGGAAAAAACACTTTTCGCACTTGTGTTAGTGTTGAAAAACCACTTTTCGCACTTGTGTTAGTGTTGAAAAACCACTTTTCGCACTTGTGTTGGTGCAGGAAACCACTTTTGCACTTGTATTAGTGTGAAAAAACCACTTTTTGCACTTGTGTTAGTGTTGAAAAACCACTTTTCGCACTTATGTTAGTGTTGAAAAACCACTTTTCGCACTTGTGTTGGTGCAGGAAACCACTTTTGCACTTCTATTAGTGTGGAAAAAACACTTTTTGCACTTGTGATAGTGTTGAAAAACCACTTTTCGCACTTGTGTTAATGTTGAAAAACCACTTTTCGCACTTGTGTTGGTGCAGGAAACCACTTTTGCACTTGTATTAGTGTGGAAAAACAACTTTTCGCACTTGTGTTAGTGTTGAAAAACCACTTTTCGCACTTGTGTTAGTGTTGAAAAACCACTTTTCGCACTTGTGTTAGTGTTGAAAAACAACTTTTCACACTTGTATTGGTGCAGGAAACCACTTTTGCACTTGCATTAGTTTGGAAAAACCACTTTTCGCACTTGTGTTAGTGTTGAAAAACCACTTTTCGCACTTGTGTTAGTGTTGAAAAACCACTTTTCGCACTTGTGTTGGTGCAGGAAACCACTTTTGCACTTGTATTAGTGTGGAAAAACTACTTTTCGCACTTGTGTTAGTGTTGAAAAACCACATTTCGCACTTGTGTTAGTGTTGAAAAGCCACTTTTCGCACTTGTGTTGGTGCAAGAAACCACTTTTGCACTTGTATTAGTGTGGAAAAAACACTTTTCGCACTTGTGTTAGTGTTGAAAAACCACTTTTCGCACTTGTGTTAGTGTTGAAAAACCACTTTTCGCACATGTGTTGGTGCAGGAAACCACTTTTGCACTTGTATTAGTGTGGAAAAAACACTTTCTGCACTTGTGATAGTGTTGAAAAACCACTTTTCGCACTTGTGTTAGTGTTGAAAAACCACTTTTCGCACTTGTGTTAGTGTTGAAAAACCACTTTTTGCACTTGTGTTAGTGTTGAAAAACCACTTTTCACACTTGTGTTGGTGCAGGAAACCACTTTTGCACTTGTATTAGTGTGGAAAAAACACTTTTTGCACTTGTGATAGTGTTGAAAAACCACTTTTCGCACCTATGTTAGTGTTGAAAAACCACTTTTCGCACTTGTGTTGGTGCAGGAAACCACTTTTGCACTTGTATTAGTGTGGAAAAAACACTTTTCGCACTTGTGTTAGTGTTGAAAAACCACTTTTCGCACTTGTGTTAGTGTTGAAAAACCACTTTTCGCACTTGTGTTAGTGTTGAAAAACCACTTTTCGCACTTGTGTTGGTGCAAGAAACCACTTTTGCACTTGTATTAGTGTGGAAAAAACACTTTTTGCACTTGTGATAGTGTTGAAAAACCACTTTTCGCACTTGTGTTAGTGTTGAAAAACCACTTTTCGCACTTATGTTGGTGCAGGAAACCACTTTTGCAGTTGTATTAGTGTGGAAAAAACACTTTTTGCACTTGGGATAGTGTTGAAAAACCACTTTTCGCACTTGTGTTAGTGTTGAAAAACCACTTTTCGCACTTGTGTTAGTGTTGAAAAACCACTTTTCGCACTTGTGTTAGTGTTGAAAAACCACTTTTCGCACTTGTATTGGTGCAGGAAACCACTTTTGCACTTGCATTAGTGGGGAAAAACCACTTTTCGCACTTGTGTTAGTGTTGAAAAACCACTTTTCGCACTTGTGTTAGTGTTGAAAAACCACTTTTCGCACTTGTGTTAGTGTTGAAAAACCACTTTTTGCACTTGTGTTAGTGTTGAAAAACCACTTTTCACACTTGTGTTGGTGCAGGAAACCACTTTTGCACTTGTATTAGTGTGGAAAAAACACTTTTTGCACTTGTGATAGTGTTGAAAAACCACTTTTCGCACCTATGTTAGTGTTGAAAAACCACTTTTCGCACTTGTGTTGGTGCAGGAAACCACTTTTGCACTTGTATTAGTGTGGAAAAAACACTTTTCGCACTTGTGTTAGTGTTGAAAAACCACTTTTCGCACTTGTGTTAGTGTTGAAAAACCACTTTTCGCACTTGTGTTAGTGTTGAAAAACCACTTTTCGCACTTGTGTTGGTGCAAGAAACCACTTTTGCACTTGTATTAGTGTGGAAAAAACACTTTTTGCACTTGTGATAGTGTTGAAAAACCACTTTTCGCACTTGTGTTAGTGTTGAAAAACCACTTTTTGCACTTGTGTTGGTGCAGGAAACCACTTTTGCAGTTGTATTAGTGTGGAAAAAACACTTTTTGCACTTGTATTAGTGTGGAAAAACCACTTTTCGCACTTGTGTTAGTGTTGAAAAACCACTTTTCGCACTTATGTTAGTGTTGAAAAACCACTTTTCGCACTTGTGTTAGTGTTGAAAAACCACTTTTCGCACTTGTATTGGTGCAGGAAACCACTTTTGCACTTGCATTAGTGGGGAAAAACCACTTTTCGCACTTGTGTTAGTGTTGAAAAACCACTTTTCGCACTTGTGTTAGTGTTGAAAAACCACTTTTTGCACTTGTGTTGGTGCAGGAAACCACTTTTGCACTTGTATTAGTGTGGAAAAACTACTTTTCGCACTTGTGTTAGTGTTGAAAAACCACTTTTCGCACTTGTGTTAGTGTTGAAAAACCACTTTTCGCACTTGTGTTAGTGTTGAAAAACCACTTTTCGCACTTGTGTTGGTGCAGGAAACCACTTTTGCACTTGTATTAGTGTGGAAAAAACACTTTTCGCACTTGTGTTAGTGTTGAAAAACCACTTTTGGCACTTGTGTTAGTGTTGAAAAACCACTTTTCGCACTTGTGTTAGTGTTGAAAAACCACTTTTCGCACTTGTGTTGGTGCAGGAAACCACTTTTGCACTTGTATTAGTGTGGAAAAACCACTTTTCGCACTTGTGTTAGTGTTGAAAAACCACTTTTCGCACTTGTGTTAGTGTTGAAAACCACTTTTCGCACTTGTGTTAGTGTTGAAAAACCACTTTTCGCACTTGTGTTGGTGCAGGAAACCACTTTTGCACTTGTATTAGTGTGGAAAAAACACTTTTTGCACTTGTGTTAGTGTTGAAAAACCACTTTTCGCACTTGTGTTAGTGTTGAAAAACCACTTTTCGCACTTGTGTTGGTGCAGGAAACACTTTTGCACTTGTATTAGTGTGAAAAAACCACTTTTCGCACTTGTGTTAGTGTTGAAAAACCACTTTTCGCACTTATGTTAGTGTTGAAAAACCACTTTTCGCACTTGTTTTGGTGCAGGAAACCACTTTTGCACTTGTATTAGTGTGGAAAAAACACTTTTTGCACTTGTGTTAGTGTTGAAAAACCACTTTTCGCACTTGTGTTGGTGCAGGAAACCACTTTTGCACTTGTATTAGTGTGGAAAAACCACTTTTCGCACTTGTGTTAGTGTTGAAAAACCACTTTTCGCACTTGTGTTAGTGTTGAAAACCACTTTTCGCACTTGTGTTAGTGTTGAAAAACCACTTTTCGCACTTGTGTTGGTGCAGGAAACCACTTTTGCACTTGTATTAGTGTGGAAAAAACACTTTTCGCACTTGTGTTAGTGTTGAAAAACCACTTTTCGCACTTGTGTTAGTGTTGAAAAACCACTTTTCGCACTTGTGTTGGTGCAGGAAACCACTTTTGCACTTGTATTAGTGTGAAAAAACCACTTTTTGCACTTGTGTTAGTGTTGAAAAACCACTTTTCGCACTTATGTTAGTGTTGAAAAACCACTTTTCGCACTTGTGTTGGTGCAGGAAACCACTTTTGAACTTGTATTAGTGTGGAAAAAACACTTTTTGCACTTGTGATCGTGTTGAAAAACCACTTTTCGCACTTGTGTTAGTGTTGAAAAACCACTTTTCGCACTTGTGTTGGTGCAGGAAACCACTTTTGCACTTGTATTAGTGTGGAAAAACAACTTTTCGCACTTGTGTTAGTGTTGAAAAACCACTTTTCGCACTTGTGTTAGTGTTGAAAAACCACTTTTCGCACTTGTGTTAGTGTTGAAAAACCACTTTTCACACTTGTATTGGTGCAGGAAACCACTTTTGCACTTGCATTAGTTTGGAAAAACCACTTTTCGCACTTGTGTTACGGTTGAAAAACCACTTTTCGCACTTGTGTTGGTGCAGGAAACCACTTTTGCACTTGTATTAGTGTGGAAAAACTACTTTTCGCACTTGTGTTAGTGTTGAAAAACCACATTTCGCACTTGTGTTAGTGTTGAAAAGCCACTTTTCGCACTTGTGTTGGTGCAAGAAACCACTTTTGCACTTGTATTAGTGTGGAAAAAACACTTTTCGCACTTGTGTTAGTGTTGAAAAACCACTTTTCGCACTTGTGTTAGTGTTGAAAACCCACTTTTCGCACTTGTGTTGGTGCAGGAAACCACTTTTGCACTTGTATTAGTGTGGAAAAAACACTTTCTGCACTTGTGATAGTGTTGAAAAACCACTTTTCGCCCTTGTGTTAGTGTTGAAAAACCACTTTTCGCACTTGTGATAGTGTTGAAAAACCACTTTTCGCACCTATGTTAGTGTTGAAAAACCACTTTTCGCACTTGTGTTGGTGCAGGAAACCACTTTTGCACTTGTATTAGTGTGGAAAAAACACTTTTCGCACTTGTGTTAGTGTTGAAAAACCACTTTTCGCACTTGTGTTAGTGTTGAAAAACCACTTTTCGCACTTGTGTTAGTGTTGAAAAACCACTTTTCGCACTTGTGTTGGTGCAAGAAACCACTTTTGCACTTGTATTAGTGTGGAAAAAACACTTTTTGCACTTGTGATAGTGTTGAAAAACCACTTTTCGCACTTGTGTTAGTGTTGAAAAACCACTTTTCGCACTTGTGTTGGTGCAGGAAACCACTTTTGCAGTTGTATTAGTGTGGAAAAAACACTTTTTGCACTTGTGATAGTGTTGAAAAACCACTTTTCGCACTTGTGTTAGTGTTGAAAAACCACTTTTCGCACTTGTGTTAGTGTTGAAAAACCACTTTTCGCACTTGTGTTGGTGCAGGTAACCACTTTTGCACTTGTGTTGGTGCAGGTAACCACTTTTGCACTTGTGATAGTGTTAAAAAACCACTTTTTGCACTTGTGATAGTGTTGAAAAACCACTTTTTGCACTTGTGTTAGTGTTGAAAAACCACATTTCGCACTTGTGTTAGTGTTGAAAAACCACTTTTTGCACTTGTGTTGGTGCAAGAAACCACTTTTGCACTTGTATTAGTGTGGAAAAAACACTTTTCGCACTTGTGTTAGTGTTGAAAAACCACTTTTCGCACTTGTGTTAGTGTTGAAAAACCACTTTTCGCACTTGTGTTGGTGCAGGAAACCACTTTTGCACTTGTATTAGTGTGGAAAAAACACTTTCTGCACTTGTGATAGTGTTGAAAAACCACTTTTCGTACTTGTGTTAGTGTTGAAAAACCACTTTTCGCACTTGTGTTAGTGTTGAAAAACCACTTTTCACACTTGTGTTGGTGCAGGAAACCACTTTTGCACTTGTATTAGTGTGGAAAAAACACTTTTTGCACTTGTGATAGTGTTGAAAAACCACTTTTCGCACCTATGTTAGTGTTGAAAAACCACTTTTCGCACTTGTGTTGGTGCAGGAAACCACTTTTGCACTTGTATTAGTGTGGAAAAAACACTTTTCGCACTTGTGTTAGTGTTGAAAAACCACTTTTCGCACTTGTGTTAGTGTTGAAAAACCACTTTTTGCACTTGTGTTAGTGTTGAAAAACAACTTTTCGCACTTGTGTTGGGGCAAGAAACCACTTTTGCACTTATATTAGTGTGGAAAAAACACTTTTTGCACATGTGATAGTGTTGAAAAACCACTTTTCGCACTTGTGTTAGTGTTGAAAAACCACTTTTCGCACTTGTTGAGGTGCAGGAAACCACTTTTGCACTTATATTAGTGTGGAAAAAACACTTTTTGCACTTGTGATAGTGTTGAAAAACCACTTTTCGCACTTGTGTTAGTGTTGAAAAACCACTTTTCGCACTTGTGTTAGTGTTGAAAAACCACTTTTCGCACTTGTGTTAGTGTTGAAAAACCACATTTCGCACTTGTGTTAGTGTTGAAAAACCACTTTTTGCACTTGTGTTGGTGCAAGAAACCACTTTTGCACTTGTATTAGTGTGGAAAAAACACTTTTCGCACTTGTGTTAGTGTTGAAAAACCACTTTTCGCACTTGTGTTAGTGTTGAAAAACCACTTTTCGCACTTGTGTTGGTGCAGGAAACCACT
This sequence comes from Myxine glutinosa, assembly GCF_964187855.1. Classification (NCBI taxonomy): domain Eukaryota; kingdom Metazoa; phylum Chordata; class Myxini; order Myxiniformes; family Myxinidae; genus Myxine; species Myxine glutinosa. The sequence continues at coordinate 25,967 of NW_027619803.1, forward strand.
TTTGCACTTGTATTAGTGTGGAAAAACTACTTTTCGCACTTGTGTTAGTGTTGAAAAACCACATTTCGCACTTGTGTTAGTGTTGAAAAGCCACTTTTCGCACTTGTGTTGGTGCAAGAAACCACTTTTGCACTTGTATTAGTGTGGAAAAAACACTTTTCGCACTTGTGTTAGTGTTGAAAAACCACTTTTCGCACTTGTGTTAGTGTTGAAAACCCACTTTTCGCACTTGTGTTGGTGCAGGAAACCACTTTTGCACTTGTATTAGTGTGGAAAAAACACTTTCTGCACTTGTGATAGTGTTGAAAAACCACTTTTCGCCCTTGTGTTAGTGTTGAAAAACCACTTTTCGCACTTGTGATAGTGTTGAAAAACCACTTTTCGCACCTATGTTAGTGTTGAAAAACCACTTTTCGCACTTGTGTTGGTGCAGGAAACCACTTTTGCACTTGTATTAGTGTGGAAAAAACACTTTTCGCACTTGTGTTAGTGTTGAAAAACCACTTTTCGCACTTGTGTTAGTGTTGAAAAACCACTTTTCGCACTTGTGTTAGTGTTGAAAAACCACTTTTCGCACTTGTGTTGGTGCAAGAAACCACTTTTGCACTTGTATTAGTGTGGAAAAAACACTTTTTGCACTTGTGATAGTGTTGAAAAACCACTTTTCGCACTTGTGTTAGTGTTGAAAAACCACTTTTCGCACTTGTGTTGGTGCAGGAAACCACTTTTGCAGTTGTATTAGTGTGGAAAAAACACTTTTTGCACTTGTGATAGTGTTGAAAAACCACTTTTCGCACTTGTGTTAGTGTTGAAAAACCACTTTTCGCACTTGTGTTAGTGTTGAAAAACCACTTTTCGCACTTGTGTTGGTGCAGGTAACCACTTTTGCACTTGTGTTGGTGCAGGTAACCACTTTTGCACTTGTGATAGTGTTAAAAAACCACTTTTTGCACTTGTGATAGTGTTGAAAAACCACTTTTTGCACTTGTGTTAGTGTTGAAAAACCACATTTCGCACTTGTGTTAGTGTTGAAAAACCACTTTTTGCACTTGTGTTGGTGCAAGAAACCACTTTTGCACTTGTATTAGTGTGGAAAAAACACTTTTCGCACTTGTGTTAGTGTTGAAAAACCACTTTTCGCACTTGTGTTAGTGTTGAAAAACCACTTTTCGCACTTGTGTTGGTGCAGGAAACCACTTTTGCACTTGTATTAGTGTGGAAAAAACACTTTCTGCACTTGTGATAGTGTTGAAAAACCACTTTTCGTACTTGTGTTAGTGTTGAAAAACCACTTTTCGCACTTGTGTTAGTGTTGAAAAACCACTTTTCACACTTGTGTTGGTGCAGGAAACCACTTTTGCACTTGTATTAGTGTGGAAAAAACACTTTTTGCACTTGTGATAGTGTTGAAAAACCACTTTTCGCACCTATGTTAGTGTTGAAAAACCACTTTTCGCACTTGTGTTGGTGCAGGAAACCACTTTTGCACTTGTATTAGTGTGGAAAAAACACTTTTCGCACTTGTGTTAGTGTTGAAAAACCACTTTTCGCACTTGTGTTAGTGTTGAAAAACCACTTTTTGCACTTGTGTTAGTGTTGAAAAACAACTTTTCGCACTTGTGTTGGGGCAAGAAACCACTTTTGCACTTATATTAGTGTGGAAAAAACACTTTTTGCACATGTGATAGTGTTGAAAAACCACTTTTCGCACTTGTGTTAGTGTTGAAAAACCACTTTTCGCACTTGTTGAGGTGCAGGAAACCACTTTTGCACTTATATTAGTGTGGAAAAAACACTTTTTGCACTTGTGATAGTGTTGAAAAACCACTTTTCGCACTTGTGTTAGTGTTGAAAAACCACTTTTCGCACTTGTGTTAGTGTTGAAAAACCACTTTTCGCACTTGTGTTGGTGCAGGTAACCACTTTTGCACTTGTGTTGGTGCAGGTAACCACTTTTGCACTTGTGATAGTGTTGAAAAACCACTTTTTGCACTTGTGATAGTGTTGAAAAACCACTTTTCGCACTTGTGTTAGTGTTGAAAAATCACTTTTCGCACTTGTGTTAGTGTTGAAAAACCACTTTTCGCACTTGTGTTTGTGCAGGAAACCACTTTTGCACTTGTATTAGAGTGGAAAAAACACTTTTTGCACTTGTGATAGTGTTGAAAAACCACTTTTCTCCCTTGTGTTAGTGTTGAAAAACCACTTTTCGCACTTGTGTTAGTGTTGAAAAACCACTTTTCGCACTTGTGTTGGTGCAGGAAACCACTTTTGCACTTGTATTAGTGTGGAAAAAACACTTTTTGCACTTGTATTAGTGTGGAAAAAACACTTTTTGCACTTGTGATAGTGTTGAAAAACCACTTTTCGCACTTGTGTTAGTGTTGAAAAACGACTTTTCGCACTTGTGTTAGTGTTGAAAAACCACTTTTGCACTTGTATTAGTGTGGAAAAAACACTTTTTGCACTTGCGATAGTGTTGAAAAACCACTTTTCGCACTTGTGTTATTGTTGAAAAACCACTTTTCGCACTTGTGTTGGTGCAGGAAACCACTTTTGCACTTGTATTAGTGTGGAAAAAACACTTTTCGCACTTGTGTTAGTGTTGAAAAACCACTTTTCGCACTTGTGTTAGTGTTGAAAAACCACTTTTCGCACTTGTGTTGGTGCAGGAAACCACTTTTGCACTTGTATTAGTGTGGAAAAAACACTTTTTGCACTTGTGATAGTGTTGAAAAACCACTTTTCGCACTTGTGTTAGTGTTGAAAAACCACTTTTCGCACTTGTGTTGGTGCAGGAAACCACTTTTGCACTTGTATTAGTGTGGAAAAACCACTTTTCGCACTTGTGTTAGTGTTGAAAAACCACTTTTCGCACTTGTGTTGGTGCAGGAAACCACTTTTGCACTTGTATTAGTGTGGAAAAACCACTTTTCGCACTTGTGTTAGTGTTGAAAAACCACTTTTCGCACTTGTGTTAGTGTTGAAAAACCACTTTTCGCACTTGTGTTAGTGTTGAAAAACCACTTTTCGCACTTGTTTTGGTGCAGGAAACCACTTTTGCACTTCTATTAGTGTGGGAAAAACACTTTTCGCTCTTGTGTTAGTGTTGAAAAACCACTTTTCGCACTTGTGTTGGTGCAGGAAACCACTTTTGCACTTGTATTAGTGTGGAAAAAATACTTTTTGCACTTGTGATAGTGTTGAAAAACCACTTTTCGCACTTGTGTTAGTGTTGAAAAACCACTTTTCGCACTTGTGTTAGTGTTGAAAAACCACTTTTCGCACTTGTGTTGGTGCAGGAAACCACTTTTGCACTTGTATTAGTGTGGAAAAAACACTTTTTGCACTTGTGATAGTGTTGAAAAAACACTTTTCGCACTTGTGTTAGTGTTGAAAAACCACTTTTCGCACTTGTGTTAGTGTTGAAAAACCACTTTTTGCACTTGTATTAGTGTGGAAAAAACACTTTTTGCACTTGTGATAGTGTTGAAAAACGACTTTTCGCACTTGTGTTAGTGTTGAAAAACCACTTTTCGCACTTGTGTTAGTGTTGAAAAACCACTTTTCGCACTTGTGTTGGTGCAGGTAACCACTTTTGCACTTGTGTTGGTGCAGGTAACCACTTTTGCACTTGTGATAGTGTTGAAAAACCACTTTTTGCACTTGTGATAGTGTTGAAAAACCACTTTTCGCACTTGTGTTAGTGTTGAAAAATCACTTTTCGCACTTGTGTTAGTGTTGAAAAACCACTTTTCGCACTTGTGTTTGTGCAGGAAACCACTTTTGCACTTGTATTAGTGTGGAAAAAACACTTTTTGCACTTGTGATAGTGTTGAAAAACCACTTTTCTCCCTTGTGTTAGTGTTGAAAAACCACTTTTCGCACTTGTGTTAGTGTTGAAAAACCACTTTTCGCACTTGTGTTGGTGCAGGAAACCACTTTTGCACTTGTATTAGTGTGGAAAAAACACTTTTTGCACTTGTATTAGTGTGGAAAAAACACTTTTTGCACTTGTGATAGTGTTGAAAAACCACTTTTCGCACTTGTGTTAGTGTTGAAAAACGACTTTTCGCACTTGTGTTAGTGTTGAAAAACCACTTTTCGCACTTGTGTTGGTGCAGGAAACCACTTTTGCACTTGTATTAGTGT